>NC_081180.1:233205025-233372137 GCF_029867415.1 Vicia villosa | reverse complement strand
TTGTCTCCTCCAGTGGAAGGAAGACCTTTGATAATGTACTTAACCGTCTTAGAAGATTCCATGGGTTGTGTCCTTGGACAGCAAGACGAGACAAAGAGAAAAGAGCATGCCATTTACTACCTGAGCAAGAAATTCACTGACTGTGAATCCCGCTACTCCATGCTCGAGAAGACGTGTTGTGCTTTGGCCTGGGCTGCCAAGCGTCTCCGCCAGTACATGATTCGACATACTACTTGTTTGATCTCTCATATGGATCCAATCAAGTACATCTTTGAGAAGCCTGCTTTAACCGGGAGAATTGCCCGTTGGCAGATGCTGTTATCAGAATACGACATTGAGTATCACGCACAGAAAGCCGTGAAAGGAAGCATTCTAGCTGAGCACCTCGCTCACCACCCGCTCAATGGTCATGAATCAACCAGTTTCGATTTTCCGGACGAGGACGTCATGTACCTCAAGATGAAGGATTGCGATGAGCCACTACCAGACGAAGGACCTGAGATAGGATCCCAGTGGGGCTTGATCTTTGACGGAGCTGTCAATGCTTATGGACGAGGAATTGGGGCAATCATTGTTACACCTCAGGGTACCCATATTCCATTTACTGCCAGATTAACTTTCAAATGCACAAACAATGAGGCCGAATATGAAGCTTGCATCATGGGTCTCGAAGAAGCCATGGATCTAAGAATCAAACACTTGGATGTATATGGAGATTCTGCTTTGGTCATCAATCAAATCAAAGGAGAATGGGAAACACGCCAACCAGGGCTAATTCCTTACAAAGACTACGCGAGAAGATTATTACCATTCTTCGACAGGGTAGATTTTCATCACATTCCTCGTGAAGAAAATAATTTGGCTGATGCATTAGCCACACTCTCTTCCATGATTAGGATAAATCATTGGAATGACATTCCTCAGATCGATGTTATGCGCCTGGATAGGCCCGCTCATGTGTTCACAGTAGAAGCAATCATCGACGACAAACCGTGGTATCACGACATCAAGAACTTTCTTCAAAAGCAAGAGTACCCTCTTAGGGCATCAAAGAAAGATAGAAAGACTTTGAGAAAGTTAGCTTGTAGATTCTTCCTGAATGAAGATGTTCTGTACAAGAGAAACTTCGACATGGTTCTGCTCAGATGCGTTGACAGAAAAGAAGCAGAAATACTCATGAGAGAAATACATGAAGGTTCCTTTGGTACTCACACCAATGGACATACCATGACAAGGAAAATACTGAGAGCAGGATATTATTGGCTGACGATGGAGTCAGATTGCTACCAGTATGCAAAGAGGTGTCACAAATGCCAGATATACGCCGATAGAATTCATGTGTCACCATCTCTTCTCAACATACTCTCTTCCCCTTGGCCTTTCTCCATGTGGGGAATCGACATGATTGGAATGATCGAACCAAAAGCGTCCAACGGACATCGCTTCATCTTGGTAGCCATAGACTATTTCACCAAATGGGTTGAAGCAGCTTCATATGCAAACGTTACAAGACAAGTTGTCGTCAGGTTTATCAAGAATCACATCATCTGTCGCTACGGCATTCCTAGTAAGATAATCACTGACAATGGGTCAAATTTGAATAACAAAATGATGAAGGAACTTTGTGAAGAATTCAAGATCGAACATCACAACTCATCTCCTTACAGACCAAAGATGAATGGAGCTGTAGAAGCAGCTAACAAAAACATCAAGAAAATCATTCAGAAGATGGTCATCACTTACAAAGATTGGCATGAAATGCTCCCGTATGCTCTTCATGGTTACCGTACATCAGTACGTACTTCGACCGGAGCAACTCCTTTCTCCCTCGTATATGGCATGGAGGCAGTCCTACCTATAGAGGTTGAGATTCCATCAATGAGAGTTTTGATGGAGGCAAAATTAACAGAAGCCGAGTGGTGTCAAAGCAGATTCGATGAATTGAACTTAATCGAAGAAAAGCGCATGACAGCTTTATGCCACGGACAGCTATATCAACAAAGAATGAAGAAAGCTTTCGACAAAAAGGTTCGACCTCGCACAATCAAAGAAGGCGACCTTGTACTCAAAAAGATTCAATCCTTTCTCACAGATTCAAGAGGGAAATGGACTCCCAATTATGACGGCCCCTACGTGGTCAAGAGAGCTTTCTCAGGAGGAGCCTTAATACTCACGACTATGGATGGAGAAGAATTCACCCGTCCTGTGAACGTCGACGCAGTCAAGAAATACTTCGCCTAAATAAACAAAAGAACAGCTCGCTAAGTTGAAAACTCGCAAAGAGCGACTTAGGCAAAAAAGAGCGTCTCGGTGAATCGAAAACCCGAAAGGGCGATTCAGGCAAAAGTTAGAGACATAAAAAATAAATAATCAATCCCGGTAGACTTAAAACCCGAAAGGGGTAGTTTACGCAAAAGTTAGGGATATATGGCAAGTAACTGTGTTCAGGACAAACTTGATCATTCAAAATCCATAGCGGAGTGTTCATCAGCAGTAGGTCATCTTCTACGAAGCACGAATACAGCGCAACTCGGAGTGGAAGGGAGAGATAACGGTCGTCACGTTTCATCGTAGCCCTTTTCCCGAAAATTACCAATTTCCAACTTTGTAAATACTCCATGGAATCAAGCATTTGGCTGATTACCATTCCATATATAATAATTTGAGCCTTGTGCTTTTCCTTTGCAATCTAGTCTTATTCAGTTTCTTGAAATGCATTTTAAGTTTAAACAGTCATTTTCTTGAAACAAATGTTTTCATAAAATAAAAATGAATTTACTTGCAAAAATAAAGGTGAAATTTCTTTCTAAGGTTTACAAACAATAGGAAGAATGCAAACAGTTGCTCCGAGAACGGTTGAGACTCCGGGAACCAAGATTTCCCCATGTGGTCGCTTTGCGAACATCTCCCGATGACAGATCTTTACTTCAATTCATACTTCTCACTTCGGACAGCGGACAACTGATAATCAGATATCCCTAACAGAGTTCGGACTACAAGAAGAGGACATCTTCTACTCCACAGGAATTTCAAGTCGCAGCATAGGATTTTACATCCGCGACAATTCTATTCACATTCACTTTGCGTTTTATTTGTCATCATATTCATGCATACATTACAATTGCATAGTCAAGTCAGGCTTTGATCATGTGAATGCCTAAGTCATTAAGGCATGAACTCAAGTTTCCCCTGCAAGTTCTGGAGAAACTTTTTCCTTCGAGAATAACAGTTCATACACAAGGATCTCCCCAAGCAAGTCAACAGATGCCAGTCTCCATCAAAGAGATAGTTTGTTCACTTTTGGAATTCCTCAGCCGAGATTCCCCTGCAAAGCGACACTCGATAATCTTATTCGAATAAGATAGTCTATTTCGCATTCCCCAGCGGAGTCAATGAACGATAGTCTTCATCCAGAGGATAGTTCATAATTCCCGGCGGAGTCAGTAATTGGGTCGACAAATGGCAGTCTCTCCCAGTAGAAGACAGTTTGTTTCCCCAGCAGTCAGCAAATGGCAGTCTCTTTCAGCAGAAGACAGTTTGCTCACTTTCTCCAGCAGGGTCGACAAATGGCAGTCTCTCCCAGTAGAAGACAGTTTGTTTCCCCAGCAGTCAGCAAATGGCAGTCTCTTTCAGCAGAAGACAGTTTGCTCACTTTCTCCAGCAGGGTCGACAAATGGCAGTCTCTCCCAGTAGAAGACAGTTTGTTTCCCCAGCAGTCAGCAAATGGCAGTCTCTTTCAGCAAGAGACAGTTTGCTCACTTTCTCACAGCAGGGTCTACAAATGGCAGTCTCTCCCAGTAAAAGACAGTTTGTTCCCCTAAGCGATTGGCAAATGGCAGTCTTTTCCCAAGAAAAGACAGTTTGTCTGTTAAACACTTAAAGAGATCGACAAATGGCAGTTTCTTCAAACAGTTTGTCTGTTTCTGGGATGTTTAGTTCCCCACAGAGTCAATGAATGGCAGTTTTCCTCTTAGGAAAACAGTTTGTTGATTCCCCAGGCACCAGTCGACGAATGGCAGTTTTCACCCCGAAAATAGTTCGTCCGCCTTCAAAAGGTCATTAGCCCCTCAAAAGAGCGCGGGCCCATGTGACAATCTTTCAAAGACGTCAAGTCAAAAGGGAAGATGGTGAAGTTTCTTTACTACCGTCAAATGGCATCTTATCTCCAAGCGCTGATAAGAAGTTTGACGAGGAAACAAACCTTTGAAGTTTCTTTACTACCATCAAATGGCGTCTCGTCTCCAAGTGCTGATGAGAAGTTTGATGAGGAAACAAACCTTTGGAGATTTTCTCTTTATCTGAGATATTGTCCAAACGCAACTGAGACCAGTTTCGAGATATGGACATCCGAAACAAAGGGGGAGGTTGTTTACCTTTTTCTAAGTATCAACACTTAGTTAAAGAAGATGGATTGCGCATCCTACATTGCCATCCATTCACCAGAACCCACATCAAGTATTTCTACAGGAGTTTATCTCCTCATCCCCCGCTGAATGCGACAACGGGATCAAGTCATGCAAAGATTTTATCAATCACAACATCTCAGGAGCGCCCAAAATTCGGGCATTCTTTGATATTTAAGTCTCTTTTATGCAGGAGAGATCGGGATATCAATCTCTCTCCCCCTCCAGATAAAAGAAACTTAAATAGGGGCATCTGTCATACCCTAATTTTTGACCCCCCTGAGATGACATATCTTCAGGATTTTCATCAGAACAAGACAGGTACTCAGAGCAGTGATTTCTCCATCTGGTACCTAATCGAGGATGCTCAAAGACAAGAAAGCTCAGGCAAAGGACCAATCAATACAAGGATTAGTCTCTAATACAATCATGGGGCTCAAGAACTTCATTTTTCTCATCTATGATTGATTAAGACATCCAGTCATCTGAGCACAGGTTCACTCAGGTCACCAGACTAGGGTTTTGAGCCTATCAAGGACTGAAATCAGGGATCACATTTGGGAAACCCTAAAAAGCCTCAGAGGGTCATTCAAAGACATCAATCATCTTCAAATAGCTCATATGACAAGATCTACCGGGCATCACACTTCAATTCAAAATCTACAGTCATTATTTTCACATGGTCGACAAATTAGGGTTTTGACCTAATTCACCAAGATGGTTGACTTTTAATCAGGGCATGGATCCAAAACTCAAGACATGATTCAAGAATCTCTACTACCTCAATATAATCCATTTATATCATTCATTTGAGGAGAAGATCTTGTTTCTACACAAAAGCCCAAAAATTCACTTTGTCAGGAAAAGTCAACTGTGAAGGACCATCTTTGACTTTTAAGGTTTTTGGTCAAAAAATGGCTTTCAAAGATCAATATCATCAAAATATGGATATCAAAGTCATTTGGCCAAAGAAATTCAAAGAAATTCATCAAGGAGCAAAAAGTCGGGAATTAGGGTTTTTGAAGGCATGGTGAGATCTCAAAATTTCACCTACACAACTCAAAAAACTTCCAACATGAAAGTTGTAGATCTTGCAAAATGAAACAACATCTTACAAAGGAACTTTTTCCAAAAGATCAATCATTTTTGAAGTTTTGAAAATTTTAAGGTTTAGGTCATAAACACTTAGAAATTTTTCTAAGTGTTTTAACCTAGTTTTCATCCAACTTTGGCCTCATTTTTCACAAATTTCCCAAAGGATTCTGAAGAAGACATAAACTAATGATTTGAAGTAGATGTTTAGGGCTTTCCAAATTGTGTTCAACCTTCTCAAAATTCAATTTGAGCTAGGAGTTATGCTTGTTCAAAGTTGGCCTCATGAAGTAAAATTATAGGTCATGCATCATTTTGGAACTTTGAAGTTTTGTGCACATGACCTCAAATACTGATGCTACATGACCCATAATACATCTGCAAACATGCCATGCATCCATTTTCACCATGCCATAAGAATTGAAGAAGATTCTAAAAACAAGAACATGTGATTATGTAATGATTACATTTGTGAATTTATGGCAAATTGATGAATCATCCAAGGAATCTTCTCACCAACCAATTAGAGCTCATTTCTGGCTCAGAAATGTCCCCTAAGATCAAACAAAATCGAGGGCTAGGGGATTGATCAAATGGAATCAAAATTCTCATCATTGCATAAGAGATATTTGCAAACTTTCTTCATGGCTAAGAAACCAAAATGACTTCATTAAGCAAGCTCTCCACAGCCAATTGATCTGCATTCATTTGCCTATAAATAGGAGGCCATACTTCAGTAGAAAAACACACCAAAGCAACAGAATTCTTGCTTTCTCTCTTCTTTCTCCATACTTAAGGTTTTCAAAGGTTCTTTGGCAAGAAGACTCGGATTCTTCAAACCAAAGCTCTTCCTTTGGAATTAAGTATTCAAACACATTAGGGGAGTCATTTAGAGGTGATCCAAACCCCTGAAACACTTCTGGAAGCAAGGAATCATCATCTTCATCACTCACTTGGAGCTGTTGCAGTTGGGGTCGAGCAAGAGGTTCTGGGCACTTTCAGTCCAAGCTAAGCATCTCAACACCTTCAAGGAGGATCACTGAAGCTATCTGGATCATTACAACAGCTCTGCAACACACTTTGATCAGAGCCCGATCTTCATTTTTCAGGTAAGTTTCCAAAGCTTCAAACTCTATGATTCACGCATGATAAATTTAAAATGAAGTTACCAGTTGGTTTCTGCACCTTCATAGATCATTAGCCCTCAATCAATTGCATCAAAGCATACATATATAGCATTTCATGTTTAATTTCAGTTTTAGGGTTCTTAGTGTTCATGCTTGCGAATTTTATGTTACACTTAGAATAAATGAAATTAAAGGACACCATCATAATCCTCGTCCAAAAACGAGCAAAATCCATGTTTACATCTTTAAGTTTGGTTGAGAAACGAAGGAGATAGTAAATTCAAAAAAATCAGAAGTTGAAGGTTGAAGATGAAGATGGTGGCGCCATTTTTCAAATTTCCTGGGTTGTAGCTTCTTTTATTTTGAATGGTATGCGTTTTATTAACGACTAAACAACTTGCCCTAGTGGCCACACATGCGCCCTTAGTATCATCATGCCACAAGTCTGGGGTTCGAATCCCCCTCGCCCCAGACTTTTTGATTCTTTTATTTTTCAAAGATTTACAACTTGTTTTGAAATATGACCAATTGAAGGCAAGTCACTAACACCAAGCGCGCGTTGGCGCAGTGGTGTTATTTTGAGTTGTTGGCTTCAAGGGCGTGGGTTCAAACCATGGTGAGGCCAAAACATTTTTTTTATCACTTATTTCCTTCAATTTTCTCACAACTTCATATAATTAATTAACCTATCAAATTAATTTATTTTCACTTCATTTTTCACACACTTGCTATTTAATATATCTATTTTGTGAATAAACAAAAAAATCATAAAAATATTATTTATTTCATGTATTTTTATTAGGTTTAAAATAGTGTGTTTTAAGTGTTTTCTTAAATACTTTAAATATATATATATTCATTTTGTTTTAATCTAATCATTTTGTAAATAAATTTATGATAAAACCCTAATTACTTAGGTCTTAATTAGGCATAGATCTCCATCTTTACCTTAATTAAGTTGACTTTTGTCAAAATTCAAAACTGTTCAAATCTCCGATTTAACCAGGTGATTAAGGTTTTCAAACAACAAAATCTTATATCATTTCAAATCATTTTCAAATTGCTTTTACATCAGTACTGTAAAGTACTGGGCCTCTAATAGAGTGTAAGTCCCAAACACCTTCTCTTCTTAGCTTGTTTTCAAAACTGTATTTTCAAAATCTCCTTTCTGTTTTCAAAACATTCTTCTGGTATTTGAAGGGCATTATTCCCGGTGAAACTCTTCAGATACCTATGTGACCTTAGTCCATCTTCACTTCTTCTGTTTTCAAAAATCATTAACTGTTTATCATATATATATTCAACTGTTATCAACAAAACAACAAAAATTACTGTTGAGGCTCTGTACATACTTCTTCAATGGCCTCCACTCCATCCAGGTTAGGCTTTACAAGCTTTCAATTTACAGTCTTTGTTTAAATTACTGTCAAATATAAACTGTGCATATATTAGTTTAGAACTACGTTTGAGTATAAACCTTAGGACAGTTAAACTATATATATATTATAGGAATATGGCCTAGGATTGAGAATGTCTTCCCGGTGAAGGCTCTTTCCTAATTAGAGATCTGTAGTCCAAACCACCAAGATGAATTATTCCCGGTGAAACATCTTGGCAAAAACCTTAGAATCCAAATAATAGGACACATCCACCCAAAGAGGAATTATTCCCGGTGAAACCTCTTACCCATTTGCTTAGAGCCAAAATAAGTTCAAAACTACATAGCTTTCTCTTGTGCTATAACAAGGACCCTCGATTAGCCTCCTCTTGGGCTTTGTACAAGGACCCACAGGCTTCTTAAAAGCATTTCCAGCTTCCTCTTGAGCTTGTATACAAGGACCCATCAGGTTTCTTATAAACATAGGAACAGGTCTTTAGTCACCTATTAGCCTACCCTGGTGAGTTTCTTCCATATTTAAACCAGACATTAAACAAGCTAAGTTTGTCTCAATTTTACATTGAGTACACCTTTTGGAATGAGAGACATGGACAGTCTCTGTCACCCTTATCTTCCTCAATCTTCCTCAGTAGAGTCTAGGATCCATGTTTTGGTCATCCTCAGCATTGAGTCAGCCTTCATCTTGGGCTTTAAACAAGAAGTCTCCCCTAGATAATCTTTCTGCCAATCTTTTCATCTTTAATAATTAATGGAGTGCTACCCAAATTAATCATTTCAATAAAAACCCCTGGAAAGGGTCAGCCTCCAAAAAACATGATAAAGTCAGTCTTTTAACAAATTCACCAGCTGAGTCAAAATCCCTGGAAAGGGTTAGCTTCCAAAAGAAAAACAGTCTTTTTAATCTCCAGTAGAGTCAAAACCAACAAAAACAGTTAGCCTCAACCTTGGGCTTCATACAAGGCACCCCAAATAATAAAACTCCCCTGTCAAGAGTCAGCCTCAACCTTGGGCATTGTACAAGGCAGATAATAGAGTCTCCCCAGTGAGTTCTTCATCACTCAGTAGCCACAACCTTGGGCTTTGTACAAGGCATATAAACCATATTTTCATGTGTCGAAGATTCCTAACACCTAGGATCTTTCCCCATAGAGTCATCCATACTCAATTCATTAAAAAAAGAGTCCGCCACAACCTTGGGCTTTGTACAAGGCAGAAAATAATGTTTTCCCTAACTAGAGTCATAGTATAAAAAAAAACCAATTTTCTCAACAGTTAGCCACAACCTTGGGCTTTGTACAAGGCACACAAATAGAGTCTCCCTAAACAGAGTCAGCCTCAATTCTGGGCTTTGTACAGAACACAAAAATACCCTGTAATTAATCCTCAATGGAGTCATCTCCCAGAGTCAATAATATTAATTAATCAATTAAAAAGCCTCAAGCTTGGGCCTCATTCAAGCCAGCTAAAGTCAAATCTTTTATACAGTCGATAGACATAGCTTATCTCTATAGAGAGATATTTTTACTACTCTACCACATTCAAACAAACATTACATTTCAATTTCAATTTCAAACAAGTCTCCCATTTAGGATTTTGAAAGGCATGAGCTGGCAGTAAAACCCAGACATGTGCTAACTTTCCCTAATTTGGACGAGCATCTTTCTTTCATTTAAGAGGCATCTGACTGGCATACTTGTACACACAAGTAAGGTCCCCCTCTTGAACGAAATGAATTCAATTATTCTGTCACTCCTTTAAATGTTTGTGGTAGAATAGTACAAATACCTCTCTGTAGAGATAATTTCATGTCTCTTTACTGTAAACAGAGATTTAATTCCAAGCTTCAACCTTGAGCTTCAAGCAAGGCACCAAAAACATTAATTTCCCTAGTTAGTTCCCCGAACTACATTAAGCTCTGACTTCCACTAGGGATATGTAGGCATGAGGTTCACAAGGAATCTCAGCGAGCTAATAAAATACCAAAAATAGTCAGTCTGTCTATCTGTCTGTCTTTTCAAAAATTCAATTCAATTCTCTCTCCTAACACAAAGGAGAAACTTTCCCAATCATTAGCAATAAGCACAAACACAAATGACACAGAGAAGGTTCCTGTAGAGTACTACAGATATGTAGGGTGTTTAAACACTTCCCTATGTATAACCGACCTCCCGGACTCCAGAATTTCTAGTCTAGGTGTAAATCCCCACACTTAGCAAACTCATAGGGTTTAGTTGAGATCTTTTTTCCCCTTTCCTACTCGTAGGACAAATAAGAAAGTTCGTGTGATATCGTAGGAAGAACTGAAATAAAATTCATCCCACCACGGGCGCATTCTCCTTCCAAATTTCGCGTGAAGGGTTTAAGCGTGCCGTCCTCCCAAGTGAAACGGGGAGGTAAAGAAAACGACACCACAGAATCGACTTAACTCTGAAGGTGGATCATTAAGGAACCGTCCAAGGTATCGACTTAACTCCAAAGGTAGATCATTAAGGAACCGTCCAAGGTATCGACTTAGATCTAAAGGTAGATTGTTAAGGAACCGTCCAAGGTATCGACTTAACTCTGAAAGTGGATCATTAAGGAACCGTCCAAGGTATCGACTTAACTCCAAAGGTAGATCATTAAGGAACCGTCCAAGGTATCGACTTAAATCTGAAGATAGATTGTTAAGGAACCGTCCAAGGTATCGACTTAACTCTGAAGATGGATCATTAAGGAACCGTCCAAGGTATCGACTTAACTCCAAAGGTAGATCATTAAGGAACCGTCCAAGGTATCGACTTAAATCTGAAGATAGATTGTTAAGGAACCGTCCAAGGTATCGACTTAACTCTGAAGATGGATCATTAAGGAACCGTCCAAGGTATCGACTTAACTCCAAAGGTAGATCATTAAGGAACCGTCAAAGGTATCGACTTAGATCTGAAGATAGATAATGTTTATTTTGACTGCAGTAGTAACCTGAAAAAAAGCAAAGTTAGTTTTTTATGCCATGTCATGATGCATGTAATGCGTTTATGTGACGGGATTCTCAAAATAAATGAGAACCTTGCATGTTATGTACGCATTTGTCGCGATGCATTATGTATTATGCATGAACATGTATGCGGTTGTATGAATATGTTTATGATTTATGATGTATGACTATGATTTATGCTTTTTGACACATCTTGATTGAGAAGGTGGATCTCCATGTCATTGTAATTTTGATGTTTGATCTTATCTTGAAGATGCTCAGCTGGGGATTTATGATTTCTGCTTGGGGGTGATTAGTAACTTGATGTTCCCTGATTGGGGATTAGAGATATTAATCAACCATATTGGAGAAGAGAAAAGTGTTGGAGAACCGGTAGTGTTGAAGATGTAAACTTTGTTGGGGAGTGTCATACCCCAAAATTTGCCTGCTTTATTTTAAGTTTGGTCTTTACAAAAATTTTGGTCCAGTATTACTGACACCTCGACGTCAATTAATCTTGTTTATTTAAAATATATGATGGTTTACTTTAAACTATTCTTATCTTTTAAATAGAAAATATTGGCATGATATCCATATGTTTTCAAATGCCATTAGGTTTCGAATAAATAAGTTTTCGAATAAATAAGTTGGCATGACTGGTAAAAAGGTAAGGCTTACACCTGAAAGGTCTCAGGTTCGAATCGCACTTACAAACTGTTTTCTTCTTTCTTTTATTTACTTTACTTTTAGACTTTTTTATATTTATTCTTAAATTTTGAATATCTTTATTTTAATGTTTGTTATTTATTTTATTTGTTTTAATTCTTGGGCTTTCAATTATTTAAATTAGGGTCCATATTTTACCTTTCATTAACCTAATTTTCTTGCTTATATAAACGAACAAATCCTAACCTAACAGTTTTTTTTTCAGACACGCACAAAATTCCATCACCACTGTTCAAACCAAGGACCAACCCTTATTTTTCTTTCTCATACGATACATCGTTACTAACTATCATTCACAAAAAAAAAACCTCTCACCAAGACTAATCCCATTCACCATGTTTTCTGCCAAAGAATTTCACGTTCATATTCAATTAACAATCCTAATCTAAACCTTGATATTTCAACCATCATTATCTTCTATCTATTAACTTTGTTTCAACTTATTTATTTTTATTTACAGCAAAGAGCAGGAGTAGAGGAAGAATGGAATCATCGCACACGAACGACACTCCAACACGTTCACTTCCTGCGGCTTTACATCACCTTCGAGTTACCACGAAGCACCATACAACCGCTCAAATCGCTGGAAACAAGACGGATCGCGCCTCATCGCCTCCAACTCTTCCGGAAAACGTTTCGTGAGCCTTCACCGAGCAAAATAGCATCTGAATCGATTGTGGAAGCTTGTTTGAATCACGTATGAAGCTTCAAAGGGAAGCATAAAAAGAAGAAGCACGAGATACAATTCATACGGCTGCTCTATCCTCGGCTTCGATCTCCAAATCACCGCTCCAAAACTCCAGTTGTAACACCGACTCAGTTGTAGCCTTCATGATTCATAACAGCTGCAACAAATAATGATAACCTGCAGATACGACACATTCAAAACTTCCATGAAAAACAATACGGATTCATTAACATAAGCTATACAAAGTGTGTATTCTTGTTTTATTTCTTGCAGAAAAAGTGAAGAACCCAAGGAACAAGATACGATGGCCCACGGCCGCTGCTCACTCCTCTCGCCGTCGACGAATCCCGATCGACAACAGCCGCTGCTCGATCTACCAAGCCCAGGCTCCCTCCCGACGAAAGACGATGCCGCCGTTCATCGCTCCCAGCCAAGCTTCAGCCGCCGCTTCTCCCTCCGACGTTGACCGGACAGCCACTGGTAACACGTTCCGATCTCGTTTTTTTGTGTTGTTTCTATGAATTTGCTTTATGTTAAATGTATAGCTTAGGGAATTGATTCATGGATCTGGAAAATAGATTAGGTGGGAGGAAGAAGATAAGAAAGTATGTCTGTGCTGTTGTGGTTGTTGTTAATTATTTCTACTTCTAACATTTGTGTGTTGTTTATTATTTTAATTAATTTTAAATGACATTTCTAACATTTGTGTGTTGTTTATTATTTTAATTAATTTTAAATGACATTTCTAACATTTGTGTGTTGTTTATTATTTTAATTAATTTTAAATGACATTTCTAACATTTGTGTGTTGTTTATTATTTTAATTAATTTTAAATGATATTTGTAACATTTGTGTTTTGTTTATCATTTTAATCAATTTTAACGAAATTTTGTGGACGTGGTCGATCGGATGCTAACACCTTGAAAGAACCATATGCTTTGTTTATTATTTCTTTAGAATTAAGATGAAAAGTCACGTGAAGATCAAGATGTTCATACTTTTTTTTTTTTCTCTCTTTCTTTAATTAATTTTTTATTATTATTTATTCATATCTTTTTTATGCATTATTATATTGCTACCATATATATTTTTTATGTATTTTTGTGAGGTTGGCTTCGAGGCATTGGACTATTATTATGGACACTTGCGATTTTATTCAAGTCTTGATTAACCAAGATCCTTCAGCCACGCGCCATGCCAATCGAAAAGCTAAGTTTTTAATTCTTTTTTTATTTAAATACCATTTTACTGTTATTTTTGTCTTATGAATTAAGTTAGGGTTTAATTCCCGCTATCAATGAACTCCTCCTACCAATTCTTTTACCAATTCTTTAATGGTCAGGGTCAATGCTTAATGTTCAAGGCAAATCTTTGCCCATCGACATTCATCAATCGAAGCTAAGTTTCTTTCACACTTTTTCTCTGTATTTTTATATTTTTGATTAGGGTTAACCACACCTGATGTCTCCGAACCGATAATGCACTCACCCTACTTTTTGTTTGCCATTTTTCCCGCCTTGCAGGGTTTGCCAAATGCCAAAGCTTCGCATAGTCGGTAACCCTAAACCCTAACCTTTTATTTTTTCTGTTTAATTATTACTTGTGTCAAACCCTATTAAGGGATCCGCTGGTTACAATTTCCCTCCCCCATATTACTGTTTCTTGCCTTATATTATCTGCGTGGTTAGTAAAATAGGGAGTGGCAACCATGAATTGAATTTAGAATCGCTAATTTACAAGATAATATAATTGAATATAATCACGTGATTGGTGCACACACGCACGCTTTTGGGTAACCTCTCTGTTGCCTTGTTGCCTTGTTGCCTGTTGCCTGCTGCCTTTGTATTTTTGCAGAATAAGCTATGTCCCTCGAATTTGAGGATACCTCAGCCATGCTGCCTCGATAATAAAAGGTCATGCGACCCTAAATGATGCTGCCTTCGATACACAATTATGACCTCGACCCTCGGATGTTGCCTACGGAAAATGGCTGAGGTATCTTCTGGTTGCCTAACGGAAAAATGGCTTATTCTGATCCTTGCCTTAGACTACCTGCCCTTCTATGGCATGGGACAGTTTTATGGCAAAGGATGCTTCGACGACCCTTCAACCTCTAAACGAAAGGCTTCCTGCCCTCTTATGGCAAGGATAGACCCTTTCATTCTGAAAGGCTAAAAAGAGACCTATCATCTGAGTTTAAGGTAATTGCCCCTAATTGCTTTGCAATGCTCATCTTTAATATTCTTTCTCACAATTCTTCAAAAGCTGGCTACGCTCATTTACGAGCTAAAGTCCACTTTTTTCTTTCATCTACGTTTTTCTAAAAACAAACGAGCAGGCAAAGCAATTAAGAGCCCATGGAAAACCATGGATGTAAAGGGTGCCTTACACCTTCCCTTTGCATAAATTACCCCCCGAACTTAGATTTCTTTAAAAAGGTTTTTTTCTGTTTCTTTTTGCCTTTCCGAATTTGTTTGGATAAAATAAAAGTCGGTGGCGACTCTTGCTTAACCGCGACATTTCGATCGATAAAAAGTCAGTTCACCGTATTACAGGGAGCCATGTCTTTTGTCGAGAGTATTTGAAGATATCTTCTTAATGATTACTCTGTGGGGATATGATCTTGTGAGCCCGGCTCTGTGGGGAGACATGAGTGTCTTGAAAGTTGCCCCTAGTATTATAGTAACTACCATTCCTTGATTTGATTTAGGACATACCGCTGAGTTTTGATCAAGATGTCAAACTGGACTTGCATAGATTTGCCCCTGTTAGTAGGAATTTTGAAAAGATTCGCATTGCGAGGACTTTATGAGATGTGCATTATGGGCGACATGCCCCCTAGTAATCATAGGCTCAAAATAATGTCCTACGTTGGTTGAGAAGTAGCTTCATATCTACTTGGATGCATGCCCCTGATTGTTTTGGCACCCTTGAGAGATTCTCAGAATCTTGACTTGATTGCCCCAGATTGATTGGGCAAAGCGTGCCATGCCTCTTGTATACGTAGGAGACATTGCTTCTCGGTGTAATCTTGTCTGTTGGGATAACTTCGAGTCATTAGCCATACCCTGTGCAAATTTATTCAGATGCTAACATTTGAAATTATGTAGCAGAATATGTTTAATAATGAATTCATGAGATGCAATGCATACGTCTGTCTTGAGTTTTTGAAAACATTAAAACAAGAGATGTAAAAGCGCAATATTTGTAAAAACATGATATTTGTAACAGCGTGACGTTTGTAAAAATCAACTCAGCATTTTTAGTAAACCTGAAGGAGTCGGGATACCTTCTTGGTGACAGTATGCTTTCGAACTAACCATGCTTCAATTAGGACTTTCAAGGGTTGTAACGTGGCTCGATTCACGGTTTAAGAAACAAAGGATAAAGGCTCAAAATTTGATTGTACCCACCCCTCTTCGTGATGATCTTCAATCCTAAGCTCAGTTGATTCGACTTATGCATTCAGGTTCCAAGAGGCTTTTGGATTTGCACCTTTGATAATGATGATGGTTCACAAGCAGAGAGAACTTTTGAGATGGCAGTCACTTCTTCCTTTTGGTAGTCACAACATTGTGTTGTTTATTGACTTCTCTTTTTTCATCTTTTTGATATCCCTAACTTTTGCCTGAACTGTCTATTTTGAGCTTACAGTCAGCGGGATGCCTTGATTTTTTGCCTAAGTCATCTTTTGATTTTTTTTAACTTAGCAGGCTTTTCTTTGTATATATGTTTTTTCATTTTTTCTTTTTGAAAGATATTGACTTCCTTGTTTGATGATTGGTGAACCGTCATTGTTTTTTTATTGACATTTCCAACACTTCTTTGATGTGTGCGGTTGAACGTTTGTGATTGAAACCTTTGTTGAGAGGTGTACTGAATGATTCTCTTAAAATAGAATGCATAACTAAATTAACTGAGAACTACCCTGCCCCAGGTTATGATCAAGGGTTTTAATTAGTACAAGAAAGAAACTTCTACTTCTTAGGCTCAAAGGGGTTGACGAGGGATTATCATCCTTATATCTCCACTGTTTAGGAATTGAAACAATGCCTGTACATCGTTAGCATAGTCCATTCAAAAGCATACTGTATGAGGTTGCGGTATCGCTTTCGTCATCCTCCCTCAAAAGGTGTACAGCTTTAGCAGGAGTTGAGTATCATAAAACATATGCAAAGTAAAGATGCAATTTAGATGAGTGATAGCGAAATAATTTTTTCAAGACAAACATATGCAATGCACTGATGATGATTATTAAGACAGATAATGTCTATCATGAGTCAAATGTTTAAATAAACAGAAAAGAAAATTGCAAATGAAAGTAGATCCAATGATCCAAAAGTTCGTCCGTTTAGACGTCAGTCAGTCTTGCCATAACTAGGCATAGGAGCAGTGATCACCACAGGGGTTTCAGGAGGGTTGGATTTGATTTCTCCGTCATTGATCAAATATTGAATCTTATTCTTTAATGTCCAGCAATTGTTTGTGTAATGTCCAAGACTGTTGGAATGGTACGCGCACCTCGTATTGGGTTTATAGTAGATGTTAGAATTCGTTGGCTCGATTGCCCTGAGCGTCTGGATCATACGAGTGAATTGATTGTTGTGACTCAGTTGTCGTGATTCCATTATCGTGACTCAGTTGTCGTGACTTTGTTGTCGTGACTTCATTGTCGTGGTCTTTTCTGATTTGAGTGTCATGATTAAATCTTTAATGGCACGCTTCAACGGTCTACCATCCTTTACACCATAACCAGGATTGTTCGAATAATAGGCGCATCTCGCATTGTAATTGTACCCCAAGAATAGGAGTGCCTTTAATTCTTCTTGCCCCTTGGCCAAGTTAAAGATCATCTCTCGGAATTGGTTGTTCTGAGCCTGAAGATTTTTTGACTGATTGCTCGAGATCCATTTGTGCTGAAATAAACAGCGAGGAGGTGTGAAACCTGTGGTGGAAACCTGTGATGCAATGTTATGAATGCAGATGCAATATTTTCAAGGATCTCCGGAAATTTAGTTAGCAACGTAAAAAATGATTTGGTCGCTTCTTCGTTTGAAGAACTCTGATTTTTGGATGTTCTTCTATGGGAATCAAGCTCACCATATCCAGTGGGTCATAGCCTCTGATTCGGAATCTTCTGAATTTGAAGGTACATGGCTTAGAGGGAAATAAATCCTCTTGCCCCTTGATAGGTACAACGTCTCTGAATTGGAAGGTATGTGGCGAGAGGAAAGTAAATCCTCTTGCCCCTTGATAAGAGTTCAGTCCTTGATAAGAGCACCTGAAATTGTGCGCCCTAAATTCCTAAGATCATTGAAAGGGTTAGTTAAATCATGTTATGCATATGATGTCATGATGTCATGATGTTATGTAATGCATCAGGCAAGGCGTAAGATAATGAAGACGAGTGAGTCCCACAAGAAAACCTGCAAGAAACCCAAAGGGTTAGTAGCAAGCACAGACAAGTCACACAAGTGTCCTTAGGTTTAAAGGCTTGCGTGAAGTTCGTAGGTAAATACCCTCCCCGCTGAAGTTAAGTTGGTTCAACCTGTCCTAGAATAGTAACTGGGTTCTATGGTGCTCATATCCCTGATCTTTCTCGCGGGCATTGTCTCAACATGGCACTCGATCGGCCAGCCAAAAGCATCCCTAGAGTCCAATCTCAATGAGTGTAGCATCGAGTATCAATCGACTGCAGTCAGGAATCCAAAGCCAGCTATCTCGCTACTTCCTATGGGCCAAAGTCAAGTTCAACTAAGGTTCTAAAGGCGAATTAGTGCTTATGACCCCACGCGGTAGCCAAATGTCTCCTCGATCATATTCAAGGGCCATCAGGACAAACCAAAGCGTCGCACTAACGGTGGCCACCAGTTCAACCATAACGATACATGTCGTACAGCCTCCCTGGTCTCATGCCACATACCTAAGGTACACTAGATCCGGGTGTAGGATCTTTCACACAGCAGAATACCCAAAACAGCCTTTGAAATATAAAGCAGACAAATCAAACAATTAAAGTGAATCCTAAACTCTAAGGTAACCCCTCTTTTAATCGAAAGCATCCCCAGCAGAGTCGCCAGTTCTGTAATACGGTGAACTGACTTTATTGAAATGTGCGGATAGAAAGAGTCGCCACCGACTTTTATTTTATCCAATTAGGAAAGGCAAAAAGAACAGGAAAGACTTTTTGAAAGATTTTGAGTTCGGGGGGTAAGTTATACAAAGGGAAGGTGTAAGGCACCCTTTGCATCCATGGTTATCCATGGGCTCTTAATTGCTTAGCTCACTTTGAAAATGTTTGATTTGTTTGAAAAGTAGTGTATGAATAGAAATTCGGATAAGAACTTTAGCTTGTAAATAAGCGTAGTCTTTTTGAAAAGTATTTGAAAATTAGTGTAATTTGATTTTTAGAGCAAGCAATTAGTAGCAACTACCCTAAGTTTGAAAGTTCGTTCTTTTAGCTTTTCGGGTGAAAGGGTCTATCCATACCATAAGAGGGCAGGAAGTCTTTCAAATGGATGTGAAGGGTCATCGAGAAATCGTTCGCCATAAGACTGTCCCATGCCATAAAGAGGGCAGGTAGTCTAAGGGAAGGATATAATAGTCATTTGATTTTCTTAGGCATCATGCGAGGATACCTTAGCAATTTGGGACAATCATTTTATAAGGCAACATCGAGGGAGTTTCAGTAACTTTGAAGGCGACAGGTAACATTGCTTTAGGTATCCTCGGAATTGAGGGACTTGACTATTTACTACAATTAAAGGCAACAGGCAACAGATAAGGCAACAGGCAACAAGAGGGGTTACCCTAAAGGTGTGTGGGTGCAACAATCACGTGATTAAGTTCGATTATTTATCTTGTAATTAGTGATCTAATTCTATTAAAGGCTTGCACTCCCTAAGATTACTAACCATGCAGAAAAATAAAAGCAGAATTAAAGGCAGAAATTAAAGTTCCTACGCTATTACAATAAACACCTGCGGGGATGGGGGAAATTAAAAGACGGAAAAAAATAAGAAGGAATCAATAATTAGTATAAACATCCTTAAGTGCCTTGATCTTCCTTGAACCCTCGATGGTCTCTGAAAATTAAGAGGAAAATAAGGGTGAGTGTATCGACTATTCGAGGCAAACCCTTTTTTGGGCGAAAGGCAAAAAGTAAAATAATATTTATATAAAATAAAATAAGGATTGGAAACTTAGCTCTGATGGTGCGCGGTCGGAGGATCTTGGCTAACCCTGAAAATGAAGAAGAGAAAGGTAGAAAACTCTTTGTGGCAAATACAAGGCATTGATAATAAATAAAAGAGGAATTATGTAATTCAAAATAAAAAATAAATATATAAAAAATTAGAAGACTTACCTCTTGGTCGGGCGAAGCGCGTGGCTGAAAGATCTTCGATTAACCCTGAAAATTGGGCACAAAGAAGAGAAATGTTAGTGCATTTAACATTCGTTAACCATGGGTATAAACCCTATTTTATCCCCAAAAGACAAATGAAATAAATAAATGGGATTGAACAAACCCTAAAGGCTAATGAAATCGAAAGTTCGATAACATGGCTAGATGAGCCAGAATAGAATATAATAATTATAAGGTTAAACCTAATATTTTAATTAATTAAGCGTACACATAAAAATTAAAATTAAAAGAAAATTGAGTTTTCGATAAATAAATTATAATTTTATGAAATTATTATAAAAAACATTTTTAAACGAAATAGACTAAATAAAAATAAGAGAAGGAAATAAATAAAAATAAAAGAAAGAAATAAAATGTGTATGTAACAAATAAATAATGGACTTAGCTCTGATCCTATGGATTGAGCCTGTGAGAGACCATGGTGGATCAGCAGGTCCTGGGCATCAGATTTGTGTTGATGGAGATCCTATGGTGAGATATTGAAGGCGCATCGTGACCCTTCCTGAATGTGCTGCATTAGATCCTGCAAGCGAATAACGCATAAAAACATTGTCTTCGCCTGGGTTTGAACCCAGGACTCGTGACTCAATCCACACTCCCTTGGCCACTTAAGCTGCAAACGCTAGTTGTTAGAGAAGTCACTAACAAATATTATATAATAAAGCAAACCAGCAAGTCAAATAGCCACATGTGAGTGCGCGTGGGCCCAGGGTGGCTTTTTATCCCCCAATCAGACGCAGAGAGAAGAGAGACCTATTGACTGTCCAACTCCAGCCCTCCACGTATCACCTCCTTCATCATCTTCTTCAAATAAACCTGCATAATAATTTAGCTAGGAAAAAGGCTAGGGATTTGCTGCGCTTCTTACCATGTGTTTCGTAGCTAAAATAGGAATGTTAAAAAATCAACAAAACACGAACACCTGGTTCAAACGGCTGCCCAGATCAGCCTAATGGCTTCCCAGGGTCCCGGTGATGACATTTATTTGGTCTGAAAACTCCTAGAAACCCGAAAACGCAAGCATGGTGTCTTCATGCCCTAACAATGGCATCTTCCTTTATGGACGTTAGAGCTTCGTTTAAATGGTTCAATTCTCTTCTAAATGACATCAGGAGCTCATGCAAACGATTAGAGTGGAGTAAAACACAGTGATTAATCAAAAACGAAAATCAGAATACCAAGAACATGATGAACATGAAGCATGCGTTTTATGCATTATGGGACATGATCAATGGCTCATTCTTACCCTATACTACCTGGGGGAGAGGCTTGAATGAATTGGGAGCTTTGAAATTGCTTGAGGGGGGCACACGAAATTTCCCTTGTTCTTGAATAATTCTCTTCGTGGAAACCCTAGCCTCCTCTTCTGATTTTTTCCTCCCCTATTATGCTGCTAATGTTGAGTATATATAATAGACCAATTTAGGTTAAAACATGGGCTTGGACTCTTGCTTGCCTAGAAAGAAAATTTTGTGTAAAAAACAACTAAATCTTTCTATTTTTTCCCTAATATTGTATCTCTCTCTTTCCAATCCTTTCAATCACGAAATTAGATCAATATCATGATGTTTGGATGATTGGATTTGATTGGGAAAGAAATATTTTGATTAAAATTAATTTTCTATGTTTTATAATGTTTTATTATCACTTAAATGAATTAAAATCCAAAAAAATAATAATAAATATTATAAAAATAAAATAATTAATTAAAATGTACTTTAAAGGTCTATGATCATGTTTAGAATCCAAAGATTGGGCCCAAAGATTCAAATTATCAAAATCCATCACTTTCTCTTTTGTGCATTTTCTCAAAATCGCCCAACTTATACAAGCCACAACTCATTCAATTTTGATAGTATGAAGATGATCTAAGACTTTTTGGAAAGCCCAAGAAGTCCTCTATAAGCTCCTTTTGGTTTCATCTCAATTGGGTCCACCATGTTCAAGTTATGAGCTTTTGAAAAAGATGACTTTTTGTTGACCTTTTGGAGGACCTGTAATGTATTGGCTCATATCTCTCAAATGGTGTATTTTTAGACTTGGCATGTGACAGGCAAAGTTGTATAGAATTCAATTTCCTTAAAAATGAGCTTTGGATGGGAAATTTTTGATGTTCCATGAGGAAGTTATGGCTGGTCAAAGTTGGGTTGACTTTTAGTTAGAAAACCCTAATTTAGAAACTTGAATTTTGTTGATTTCTGAACTTTCCTTGATGAATCATGATTAATCTTTGATCAAATGATGGATGATACTTCATAATGAGGATGTTGACCAAAAATCAGAAGTTTTGACTGTGGTTTGACCCTAGTTTGACTTTTAGGTCAACCGGTCGATTATTGATTGTTTGGGCCATTGAGTGAGCAATCTTTTGAATCAGAGCTTGGAACTTGGCACGAGGATTATTTGAATCATATGAGAGACCCTAAAATCCACGTGAGGCATCAGAACCTGATTTTTCTTTGAAAAGATCAAAACCTTAGTTTGAGGGTTGTTGTTTAGGAGAGTGTACAGTCAATCAAATTTTGAGCTTCTGCTATTCAAATGTGGTGGGCAAATTTTGGGGTATGACACGTAGCATGGATTTATAGCGTTCCCAGGCTTCACACAAAGTTTCATTTGAAAATTGGGTGAATGTGGCAATAGCTGTCTTTGCATCCATGAATCGGTTGTGAGAAAAGAATCTGCTAAGGAAGTTTCTCTCTAACACATTCCAATTGGTCATGGTTTCCATTGATTGATCGAGGTACCAATCCTTTGCTTTGCCGATCAAAGAGTGCGGGAATAATCTCATGAAAACGGCTTCCTCTTCAGCTTCTGGTGCACCTAATGTACCAGCTATTTCGTAGAATCGGGTGAGGTGAGTGTATGGATCTTCATGATCCAAACCTGCAAAAGGATTAGCATAAATAATTTGCAGCAGTCCTGTTTTCATCTTAGCTCGTCTTGCGGCTGGATTGTTGGTGAGATGGGCGAACCGCCTTGGGCTACTTTCACAAGGACCGTTAATAACTTCAGCCATTGTTTCTTTTGATGAATTTGATGAGGAAGTTGATGTAGATGCTCCTTTCTTTTTCTGTTTGGATTTTTGTTTCTTCGTTTGCCTTTTGTTCTTTCGGATTGTTCTTTCGATCTCGGGATCAAAAAGAAGTTGCTCCTTTGAACTTTTGCCTCGAAGCATAAACAGAAATTTTTCCACCTATCCAAACACTTGAGCAAACGTTGCAACAACCAGAAACATATATACAATATATAAACAAATGCACAAAGCTTAAAAGTATAGAAACGATTGCGATGTTTTAATATCTTAAACGCCAATCCCCGGCAACAGCGCCAATTTGATGTTGTAGAAAGTACAATTCAAATGTAAGTATTTTATATTATCGTATCCACAGGGATTGGAGCGATATCAAAACCGTTCAACAATTTCTATAGTTCTAAGCATAAGGTTTCAAGTTTGTTTGGTTGAAAGTTACGGAAAGTAAAAATGCATAAATAACCAAAGATAAGTTTAGAGGAATAGACTTGTTGGGAATTGGTTTTCATCCACCGATTCAATATGTAAATCTTAGATCATTTATACATAATGTATGCTTGTTTCAATATCATCACGTATTGCTCACAACAAAGTTCATGTCTAAACGTTTGTTGAGACTTCTACCTTATGGTTTAATCGACGATTTCTCAGCCTATTAAACGATACGGTAGCATTAAGTTCCAATACTTGAAGTGAATATTAAACCTAAATCTATGTCTAGCATTTAGAGTTTAATAGTTGTTATCTTGGATCGAGATTAGAATCGTATTTGTCAATATCAATTCAATCCATGAAATAAACGGTAAAACGAAGATAACAACGATAATGATTCAAACATAAATTATATATAACGCCATGATCAAAGAAAATACATACTGTTTGGTGAACTACGACCAATCCCAACAAGAGAGGGATTTAGCTACTCGTGGTAGTTTGAAGCTCAATGGAAGATTTGAGTTGGAACGACATCAAGGACGAATTCTCGACTCTCGATGTATCTCCAGCTCCTTCTCCCTAAAAACCTCTTATATTTCTATTCTACTGCTATTACAAAAGTGTTACAATGATAGAAACTGAATGAATGCTTTCTGAAATGAGTTCTGCTCCTTTTATAGCAGTTCTGGCCGCCTGAGTTCGCTACAGCGAACGTTTGCTTCAGGGTTAAGTCTTTGTTGAACCGCCAGAGTTCGCTACGCGAAGGATATTTCGCTACAGCGAATGTTTTCTTCAGCTTTAAGAAATTCAAATCTTCTAGAAACCGCCAAAGTTCGCTACAGCGAAATATGGTTCGCTGCAGCGAATGTACCTCGCTACTTCTTGCTGCTAGCGAAACTGGGAAGTTTGATTCTGACTTCATTCGCTACAGCGAAATATGGTTCGCTGCAGCGAATCGGGCCTTCGCTACCTTTCGCTGCAGCGAATGCACTGTTTATGGATGTCTGCCTTTGAGTGCCTGGAGTTCGCTACAGCGAAATATAGTTCGCTGCAGCGAATGCTCTGTTTTCTGGTTTTTGCTTTAAGGCCAAATCCTGCACAAAAACAAACCAAGCCAAGTAGTCTTGCACAATAATAGTTTATTCAATAATTGGGGGTTTTTATGTGAGAAATAGGTCAAATAAGCAAGATAAGTGCTATGTTATAATAAGTCATTTTAGCATGAATAAAGCACTTATCAAACTCTCCCCAACTTGAATCTTTGCTTGTCCTCAATCAAAGTAAAAACAAAAGCAAGAGTTTCTAAACCACCTTCACATGATTAACCAAATTTCTCAATGAAGTATAGGAGGCACATGGCTCTTTGAAGTTTGAACATCCAAGGATAAATGTTTTATGACTTCCTTTAGTACTTAGACATATTCATGAAACAAGGCTTCCACATAAAAACCATGTCAATCAATCCGAAGCACTAAACATGTTAATCATGAATCACACTTACCACACTTTTTGTATAAGTGAAAATGATGAGGTATGTTGATCTCTCACATGACAAATTTTGCTAACATCTAGATCAATTCATACTTTCATCCAAGCAAGATATGTTGATAAGCAAGAACATAGATCACTAAGGTCTTTTATGGTTGTAATGTGGCTAAGGTACCAAGGAAGTGTCATTTATAGGGATAATGGAAACAAAAAGGTTGTTGATTTTTCTTTTTAGAAGAGCATTCATAAATTGTGATTTTTCTACACATATCACTCATCATACCTTTCTTGTTTCTTTCTTTTTGAATGCATTCTTTCTTGTTGTTCATTTCTCTTTTTCTTTTCTTACTTTCTATTTCTTCTTTTGATTCTCATATCTCTTTCTTTTCTTTTGAAGAAAGTCTTTTTCTCTTTTCTCCCCAACTTGAACAACACCTTACTTGTTTTGAATGCTCATTGAGATTTGGCACAAGATATCATGGTTTCAAGGTATTATTCAAGAAAAAATAGAATCTATCATATGTGAACTTTTTATGAATTTCAAAGCTATAGAACAATATCCACTAAGTGGTTTACTTAATGTATTGTTCAGTTCATCAATGATAGATTCATTGTCATATGGCTCAAAAGGGGTTGCAAAAGATCACTCACTCACAAGGGACAATGAGGCTATATTTGGTTTAGTAGTTATGCTCAATTTCAAAGAATTGCCTTAATCCCTTCTATGTCTTTGCAATTACCAACATTAATGCAAGATTAAGCATGAATCAAACAAGTTAAAACAAGAATTTGTCAGTCTCCTTAGCATATAGTGAACAATGGAAGGTTACCTCACTTTGTATGATTTAGAACTAAGTGATTCATAAGAGAACATGTCATGGCATAGGATTGAATGAACTGGTTTTATGCAGCCTAATCATGTCATGTATATGCTAAATTCTAAGAAAGCATTAAACATGTACCTTGGATAGTGCAATCCTTTCAACTCATGTCCTTCAACCTTGTTCTTTTGGTTTATGTGAAATTGATCTTCCACTCTATGCTTCTTCTTTCAATTCATTGTTAGAGGACAAAAAGCATCATGAATTGGTCATAAGTCATCTATAGCTCAAAAATGAAAACATACAGAAATCAAAATGAAGAAGATGCCATGATTGGAAAAGATTTTTGCTGAATTTGTTGCGTTCGCTGCAGCGAAGCAGGGCTTCGCGTAGCGAACTCTGCATAATTCTGTTTTCTGCAGAATTTTCTTTATGCTATATCACGCCATTTTCTTCCTACTAATCTATTAATTATGCATAAAGGAAATGAAAGAAATGAAAAGTTGGGTTACCTCCCAACAAGTGCTTGTTTAACGTCATTAGCTCGACGCCTGTTTCGAGTAAGCATTATGGTGGTTTGTATGAATTCGTCAAAATGTTCTTGCCACCATCCTTTGGCCTTTCTTTCTTGTCCATTTCTTTTAATGCTTCCAGGCCTAATTCATCAGGAGCTTTATCTTTGGAATAATCATCCTCCTTGTGTTGAAATAATGTGAAGTTCACTTCTTCATCTTTGTACCTTACTTTCATCTTCCCTTCATCCACGTCAATCATCATTCGGGCTGCCTTTATGAAGAGACGGCCCAGGATCAGAGGTGTTTCGTCTATTTTGTCAATATCCATCACCATAAAATCTGTTTGGAATAGGAAGTTCTCAATTTCCACCATAACGTCTTTCACTATGCCAATTGGTTTTGTGATAGATTTGTCAGCAAGTTGCAACATCATTTTTGTAGGTTCCATATCAAGAGTGTCAATCTCTTGAAAAACGGATAACGGAAGAAGATTTGTGCTTGAACCAAGATCAATCAAAGCTTTAAACTTGAGATTTTTAATGGTGACTGGAACTGTTACGCTTCCAGGATCAACATTGTTTTCTTCCTCCTCCATATGTTTTCCTTTTTCTTGATTTTTCTCCACAACTATACCTTTTGAATTCTCCCCAACTTTGTCTTGAACAATGTCACTACCTTTTGTTGTGATTGCGTTACAAGTTTCCTTGGGATTAACTTGAGTGGTGGCAGAAAACGTACCTCTTTGTTGCTCACTTAGTTGCTTCACAATTTGCCCAACTTGCGTTTCAAGATTTCTAATTGACGCATCAGTGTTTTTCTGGTTTGCCATGGACAATTGCATGAATTGATTCAAGGTATCCTCGATCTTTGAAAGCTTATCTGGCTGCGTGTAACTTTGGTACTGATTCGGTCGGTTTTGGCCATAGCTTGCGTTGTTGTTGTGTGGATAACCTTGATTGTACGGAACTTGCCTTTGTTGTTGATTTCCCATATATTTTACCTCTTCGTTGATCGGGGGACAGAAACCAGTTGGATGATCACCCGTACAAAGTTCACAAAAAGCTACTTGTTGTGATGCGTTTGACGAACCGTGCACATCTTTGAGTTGTTGAGGAAGCTTGGACAGCTGTTTTGTCAATTCCTCTACGGTTTGAGTGAGCAGTTTGTTTTGTGCCAGGATTGCATCATTTGTACCCAATTCCAAAACTCCAGGCTTCTTTTGTACGGTACCTCGATTATGTTGAACTTGGTGATCTGTGAGAGCCATCCTATCAATGATTGAAATTGCTTCTGCTGCACTTTTTGCTATCAAGGAACCTCCAGCTGTTGCGTCAAGTAAAAGCTTCGGTTGAGGTAATAATCCATTATGGAAAATGTGGATTTGTGACATGTCATCGAAACCGTGGTTTGGACACTTCCGTAGCATGGATTTATAGCGTCCCCAGGCTTCACACAAAGTTTCATTTGAAAATTGGGTGAATGTGGCAATAGCTGTCTTTGCATCCATGAATCGGTTGTGAGAAAAGAATCTGCTAAGGAAGTTTCTCTCTAACACATTCCAATTGGTCATGGTTTCCATTGATTGATCGAGGTACCAATCCTTTGCTTTGCCGATCAAAGAGTGCGGGAATAATCTCATGAAAACGGCTTCCTCTTCAGCTTCTGGTGCACCTAATGTACCAGCTATTTCGTAGAATCGGGTGAGGTGAGTGTATGAATCTTCATGATCCAAACCTGCAAAAGGATTAGCATAAATAATTTGCAGCAGTCCTGTTTTCATCTTAGCTCGTCTTGCGGCTGGATTGTTGGTGAGATGGGCGAACCGCCTTGGGCTACTTTCACAAGGACCGTTAATAACTTCAGCCATTGTTTCTTTTGATGAATTTGATGAGGAAGTTGATGTAGATGCTCCTTTCTTTTTCTGTTTGGATTTTTGTTTCTTCGTTTGCCTTTTGTTCTTTCGGATTGTTCTTTCGATCTCGGGATCAAAAATAAGTTGCTCCTTTGAACTTTTGCCTCGAAGCATAAACAGAAATTTTTCCACCTATCCAAACACTTGAGCAAACGTTGCAACAACCAGAAACATATATACAATATATAAACAAATGCACAAAGCTTAAAAGTATAGAAACGATTGCGATGTTTTAATATCTTAAACGCCAATCCCCGGCAACAGCGCCAATTTGATGTTGTAGAAAGTACAATTCAAATGTAAGTATTTTATATTATCGTATCCACAGGGATTGGAGCGATATCAAAACCGTTCAACAATTTCTATAGTTCTAAGCATAAGGTTTCAAGTTTGTTTGGTTGAAAGTTACGGAAAGTAAAAATGCATAAATAACCAAAGATAAGTTTAGAGGAATAGACTTGTTGGGAATTGGTTTTCATCCACCGATTCAATATGTAAATCTTAGATCATTTATACATAATGTATGCTTGTTTCAATATCATCACGTATTGCTCACAACAAAGTTCATGTCTAAACGTTTGTTGAGACTTCTACCTTATGGTTTAATCGACGATTTCTCAGCCTATTAAACGATACGGTAGCATTAAGTTCCAATACTTGAAGTGAATATTAAACCTAAATCTATGTCTAGCATTTAGAGTTTAATAGTTGTTATCTTGGATCGAGATTAGAATCGTATTTGTCAATATCAATTCAATCCATGAAATAAACGGTAAAACGAAGATAACAACGATAATGATTCAAACATAAATTATATATAACGCCATGATCAAAGAAAATACATACTGTTTGGTGAACTACGACCAATCCCAACAAGAGAGGGATTTAGCTACTCGTGGTAGTTTGAAGCTCAATGGAAGATTTGAGTTGGAACGACATCAAGGACGAATTCTCGACTCTCGATGTATCTCCAGCTCCTTCTCCCTAAAAACCTCTTATATTTCTATTCTACTGCTATTACAAAAGTGTTACAATGATAGAAACTGAATGAATGCTTTCTGAAATGAGTTCTGCTCCTTTTATAGCAGTTCTGGCCGCCTGAGTTCGCTACGCGAACAGAAGTTCGCTACAGCGAACGTTTGCTTCAGGGTTAAGTCTTTGTTGAACCGCCAGAGTTCGCTACGCGAAGGATATTTCCCTACAGCAAATGTTTTCTTCAGTTTTAAGAAATTCAAATCTTCTAGAGACCGCCAAAGTTCGCTACAGCGAAATATGGTTCGCTGCAGCGAATGTACCTCGCTACTGCTTGCTGCTAGCGAAACTGGGAAGTTTGATTCTGACTTCATTCGCTACAGCGAAATATGGTTCGCTGCAGCGAATCGGGCCTTCGCTACCATTCGCTACCTTTCGCTGCAGCGAATGCACTGTTTCTGGATTTTTGCCTTTGAGTGCCTGGAGTTCGCTACAGCGAAATATAGTTCGCTGCAGCGAATGCTCTGTTTTCTGGTTTTTGCTTTAAGGCCAAATCCTGCACAAAAACAAACCAAGCCAAGTAGTCTTGCACAATAATAGTTTATTCAATAATTGGGGGTTTTTATGTGAGAAATAGGTCAAATAAGCAAGATAAGTGCTATGTTATAATAAGTCATTTTAGCATGAATAAAGCACTTATCAGCTACAAACCTGTAACATACCAAAACTTCACACAAACATCAAAAATTTATTGTGAGACCATGGATCGATTGCAAATGGTCCACTGATCACAACCATGGCCTTAGTTTTGTCTGATTTTGCTTTAAACGAAAAACCCTAAAATAGAGCTCAAGAACCCTAAAATGGTAACTTCGTGAATACGTGACCAAACCTTAATTAAATGTCCAGAAACGTTCACCAGGTTAATCTAAACATGGATATGCAACCAAAAATTATTTAAAATGCGTGGAAGCATGGATTCGAGGTCGTTTTCATTTGGTACAAACCGTGAGCTTTAGTGGATGATTCGGAGTGCTTTGATTGCTGGAAATGATTGGGATAGTTTCAGAATTGCTTGAGGAATGTGTTTGGATATTTATTTGGACTTGAATTGAGCTTAAACTCAGAATTCGAATTTTGAGTTTCTTTGAAAATTTTAAGTGTGAAAATTGTATCCCTTTGGCTCTGATTTCCTTTTTTTTATGCTGATAGGCTTATGTATATATAAGCAATGATTTGAAGCAGATAAACTCCATGAGCCAAGTTAGTCTTGCATACTTGAGTGCTTTGACTTTCATGGATGAATCTTTGAAAAAAATGGCCATGGCTCCAAATTTCTTCAACCACTCTTGCCAATAAGTCACTCTGTACTCTCTGCACCATCTTTGAATCAATCTTGGCAACTCACACTAGAAACAAGAGCCTTGGATAATATCTTTGATTATTTCTTTTTTAATTTAATTTTAAATGAAATAAAATTAAATCAAAAATGAAATAAAAAGGTCATGGGCCTAAGATTGGTCGTGGATGGCCTCAAGCAATCTTAGAAACATGTTTGGATCACAAAAGATTGGGCCCTTTTGAAATAAAAAACAAGTTTGGTCAATGTAGGTTTCATGTATTTTCCAAAAAAAAGGCCAACTTCAACAAGGCGTAACTCCCTCAATTTTGATCATATGAAGGAGTTCTTGTACTTTTTAGAATCCTCAAGATGTCCTCTACAAGCCACTTTGGAAGCTTTTTTGCATTTGGAGAATTTATCTTGATGTTATGGGCTTTGACAAAAAACTGCTTTATGTTGACTTTGAAAATGACCTGTAATGTCTTGGCTCATATCTCCCAAATGGTAAATCCAATGACCATGGGACCAATTTCATTTGAAATATAATTGAATTTCCTTCAAAATGAGCTTTGGTTGAAATTTTTCTGATGAACGAGGAGAGAGTTATGGCCGGTCAAAGTTCAGTTGACTTTTTAGGAAAAAACACTAATTTTGAAACTTGGAGTTTTTGTCGATTTCTGAACTTTCCTTGATGAATTATGATCAACCATTGATCTAATGATGAATCTTTTGACAAAATATGGGTGTTGACAAAAAATTGCATTTTTGACTGTCTGTTGACTTTTTGGTCAAACTGGTCGTCTGTTGACGGTTTGAACTGTTGACTGTGCGTCCGAGCGAATCGAAGTTTGAAAATTTGTCTGGTGGTACTTTGAGACATATGGAGATCCATGAAATCCATTTGAGGTCTCAAAAACTCGTTTTCCTGGGAAAAAAAAACAAAAACCCTAGTTAGGGATTGTTTGCGTAGGAGTCAGTTAGGCATACCGGATTTTTGTGCAGTGTTGAGTCTCTGCTGATCATGTGATTATCAGGAAATTCTAGAACAAAAATCTTGGAAATTTGAAGTTCGAAAGATTGATTTGACTGATGGTACAAACACGGAGAATTGCACTGATAGCGGGTTTGACTGGTAACTGGCTGTCCGGGTATTAACGTAACAGTTAAAGTGAAAACTTAACAGTTAAAGTTAATTTTTATTTTTGTTTTTGTTGTGTTAATGGTGAAAAATTATTTACATGGTTTGTTAGATAAAAAAAAACATAAAAATATATATTGTACGCGAATGAAATTATCGATAATAACATTGAAAAAGATTTAATGCATAGAGATAAAAATTTAACTAGCAATAAACACGCATAATATCATCTCAATAATTAAACGACGGTACAACAGATAATACAATATTTAATACTGACAGTACAAATATTACATAACAAAAAATATAACGAACAGTACGACAAATATAATGAACGGCACATTATTTGAAAGCGACAGATACGACAAACTTTAAGTATGACGATTAAAGATCCATGCTATAAACAACGGTATATAGTTGTACGGGAGTGTAAACATCCCAGGTCCGCTTTTTTCAGGACTACGCAGACAGAAAAAGGACATGATCACCACAAAAATAGTGATGACCACAAGAAGAAACGTATCCACCCACTTTGCCTTTTTTTGCCGGGGAAGAAGAGAAAATGATTAGGAGATAGTATGATAGAAATTTGGGAGATGAGTGAAATTTGATGTGAGCAATTACGGAAAAAATGAGGAGTATCTATAGAGTGAAAAGAGAGAGATAGAGACGTTGGGGAATGGAGTGGTACCGTAAAAAGGGAAAATTTGAATAGTAGTAGGATTTGAAAAAAAGTATGGTAGGTTTTGAAAAGAAAGGGGTATAGAATAAAGTTATGATTTGATTTGAAAGAATAGAAGATATTTGAAAAGAAAGAAAGAGATTTTGAAAAAATAACATAGTATAAAAATAAAAATTAGTGGGAAATAAAACCAATAATAATTTAATTGTTACCAGTATAATCTGAAACCCGGACTCTGCGCCTGTAAATTTTAATTCTGTACCAACTGCGTCAGCATTATTTATCTGAAAATAAATCTCAAATAAACAGTGTATGAAGTGATAAACAGTATTTGGCGTTTATGTAAGAATAAATTTAACAGCGAACCAAAATACTGTATAAGAAATTCTAAAAATTGAGTATTCATAAAATCAGGATATTTATGAAATAAAAATCCAAGATTGTATAAAACTTCAAATTTTTAGACAGAAGTCTGTTGACTTCTCTTTGAAAAAAAAAAAACGCGGGCAAATTTTGGGGTATAACAGAGGGCATCGATGTTTTCGATGTGCTCGTCAGGGTCGGTTGTTCCGTCGTATGTGCCCAGCAGAGGGGGCTTTTCGAGCCCGGCTGGTAGGGGCGCCTCCAAGATTGCACGGGAAAAAGGGCCCCGACGATCCTCTTCCTCGTCACTGGGGGTTGGCGTGATGGACCGGCTGCGGCTTCGCCTGTGCCGTCTGCGGTCGTCGTCGTGTTTTGCAGAAGGCGATTTGGATCTCCTCTTTGGCCTGGGAGACTTTGAACGGCGTTGGAAGCGGTGGTCGCTATGCCCTTTCATGGAAATGGGGCCCGCATGCTCCCTCAGAGAGGAGGAACGAGTGTAAGTACAAGCCTACACTCATCAAGAAGTTTTCGATTAATGGCAAACATCATAGTTGAACAAATATCAAGCCACAAGTGAGTAACATAAGGAAAAGTAGGATTTTGGCTATCTAAGACATTTTAGGTCGACTCATCACAAGCCCAGGTCGACCTAGAAGGCTTCACTCAACCAGCAAAAGGAATTGATTCAGATAGGTCGACCCACTTAGCCCTTAGGTCGACTCAAACTGAAGAGAATAAAGGATTCTCACCACTGTCCCATTTAGGTCGACTCAACCAAATGCCTAGGTCGACCTAAACTGAAGAAAAACCACAAAAACCAAATCCAACTGATTTTAGGTCGACTCAAAGCCCCAACAGGTCGACCCGACTGGAAACAAATATGGATTTGTTGAATCTGCTCCATTTAGGTCGACCCAATCAATGAAGTAGGTTGACCTATCTCCTCAAAACTTGCCAAATTATGCGCTTGCTCTGTGTTAGCTGTACCAGCACCTTTATATATCTTTTTCTGTTAATTATTCAATTTTAACACCAACACTTGAAAGATACACAAAGGCTTCTCATCTTCTTTCTTCTTCTCCACTCCAACACAATTACACACAACAATTCTTGTGGTGAGGGTTTGTGATCAAGATTGATAACGTCCATGGAAAGGAATTGAAGGTTCCCAGTGGGTGAAGATTTGTGGGGTTTTTTGTAACACCCCATAATTTCAGTTTATTAATTTAATTTGGATTTAAATTAAATAATTGGAATTTTAGTATTTTAATTGGATTTAATTGGAAAATGATGGAGTAAAAGCTATTGGGCTTATGGTGTGATGTTAGTAAAAGAGGGGTGCTAATTAGTTAGGCCTTTTACTAAGTTGTGGTTAATTTATTTTATTTTATTTTTCATAAAATAAGAAAAAGGAACCATTTGGGGAGAAAAGAAGAACACGTGGAAAGGGCAAGAGAAGAGAAAGAGGCAAGAACGTGGAACCGGAAGGAGAGCATTCAAGAGATTCATCGAGGTAAGGGGGGACTACTCCTTTTAGTACCTCATATGTGATCTTAGGTAATAGGTAGATTGATGTATGGTTTGATTCAATTAGACATTGGGATTGTTAGGTTAGATTGTTATAATTGGATTGAATTGATGATGATTGTGTGAACTATTTGGTTAATAATGAGTTTAAATGATGTTTTATGGTGTATAATTGAATGTATGATGATTATATGCCTGTATGTGATGTCTGAAGTCGATTTTGGACTGGTATTGGGTGAAATCGCAGGGTCTGTCGCAGACTTGGGGTTTGCTGAAATCGCAGGTCCGCTGAGCGGAGGGGGTCCGCTGAGCGGAGGTCCCAACGTAGTTCGCTTCTGTTGGACGTCGCTAGAGGTCCGCTGAGCGGAGGTCTGAAGGATTTCGCTTCTGCCTTGCTTCGCTGAGCGAACCTTGCTGAGTGAGAATTTTCTAAAACTTTAAAATAACGTATCTTTTGATCCGTGAATGATTTCTTAGTGTCGTTTTAGGCGTTGTGCAAGAAATTGAATGTTTTATATGATGAATGATGAATATGGGCAGTAGCCGACTTTATTTCTTAAAAACTCGATTTAATTACTTGATGAGAATTGAACATTGTGTGCATATGAGATAGGTGTGACAATGTGATTGATGTGATGATGAATTGGTTGTGATTATTATTATGATTGTGATGAATGCATGACTATTTGAATAAGGTTGAAAACACGTACATACTTATTCGGTGATGTGGTGTTGAGATGAATTGTTCATCATGATTCGGTGATGTTTTTAAGTATGTTATGTGTGTTTCACTCATTCATACGCATTTGATGTTGGATCCCGGTGATGTTTGGATCGTTGGTGGACATATTTCCCATTGTGCGGAAATTGTGTCGGTGGGCCGTATCTCGATGAGGCGTAGATCGGTTAGGTGGATTGATTCCACGGTTTATTGGTACCACATGTATAGTGTCAGTTGTGTCATATGCATTTTGTCATAATGTGATTGTATGGATTTCTGTGTTATGTGTTGTAATCTATTATGGTGTGAATCTGAATATGTATAATTGGGTGAACGGTATATAATGATGCTTGTTATTTATGAATTGCATAATATTTACTAATTGAGAATGAGACTCACCCTTACATGTTGTCATTTTCAGATTGAGGAGTAGCGGCATTAGTGCTTGGTGAGGATGACTCGTAGAGTTTATCCATTTATATTGGGTTGTGTCGGTCATGCTCTGATCTGTAACACTGGGGAACGATAGTTTTAGAGTTTTTATGAGATTACTCTGTTTTATTTGATGTTGGATTATATTTCCTTTTGGTTGTATTTGATGATGTTTCTTATTCCGCTGTGATAAACACGATTATGTTTTGTGAACCGTTTCCTAATGAAGCATGACTTTGACCTTAGTTGAATTTTCTGTGTTAATTAATTGTGGCACCCTTGTGCGTATTTTTTTACTCTGATTATTTATTTAAATTGTCGCGGGGTTTAGAAGGGTGTTACAATAGTGGTACCAGAGCATAGTCGGTCGTTTGAGTCAGAGTCTTAGTGTCAGTTGATCCCTCGTATGCGATTAGTGTAAGGTTGACACTATCGATACTTCTTGTTCTAATGAATATTGTTTTATATTTAGCAGAACAATGGCCGGAAGAGGTGGAAGAAACGACGATGCGATTGTTGAGGCTCTGGGCATGATTGCTGGTGTGCTGGGAGGGAATGCCAATGGAGCTGTGATTGGTGACGACTGGCAGCTGAACAGTTTTCAGTGGAACAATCCTCTGTTGTTCAAGGGTACGCATGATCCTGAAGGTGCTCAGAAGTGGCTTAAGGAGATCGAGAGGATTTTCAGAGTCATCGATTGTGCTGAGAACCTGAAAGTGAGGTATGGTACTCATATGTTGTCCGAAGAGGTTGATGACTGGTGGATGGCTACTAGAGCTGAACTGGATGCTGATGGTGTAGCTATTTCCTGGGCTGTGTTCAAAAGAGAGTTTCTGAGGAGGTATTTTCCTGAAGACGTTCGAGGCAGGAAAGAAATTGAATTTTTGAGCTGACTCAGGGTAATATGACGGTACCAGAGTATGCTTCGAAATTTGTTGAGTTGGCGAAGTACTACGTTCACTACAACAATGACGATGCTAGTGAATTCTCAAAGTGCATCAAGTTTGAGAATGGTCTTCGCGATGAGATCAAGCAAGGAATCCGGTATCAGAGGATTCGGCGATTTGTCGATTTGGTGGACTGTAGTAGGATCTTCGAAGAGGATAACCTTAAGCTGAAGTCATCTCACTCTCGTGAGTTGGTTGACAAGAAAGGTAAGAAGCCTATGGATAGAGGTAAGCCATATGGTAGAGGAAATCCTAGAGCTGGGGATTGGAAGAGGCCTAGTGGGGGAGATTCTGGTGCTCCCGTTAGGTGCTACAACTGTGGTGAGACTGGGCATAGAAGGAATGAGTGCAAGAGTGGAGAGAAGAAATGCTTCAAGTGTGGTAAGGCGGGTCATATTGCTTCTGATTGTAGGGTGAAGATTGTGACTTGCTACAATTGCAGCAAAGAGGGTCACATCAGTCCACACTGCACTAAACCAAAGAAGGATCAGACTGGTGGGAAGGTCTTTGCTTTGTCTGGGTCAGAGACTACTCCGGAAGATCGTCTGATTAAAGGTACGTGTTTTATCCATGACACACCTTTAGTTGCCATTATTGATACTGGAGCGACTCATTCGTTCATTTCATTGGATTGTGCTAAACAATTAGGATTAGAAATATCTGCTATTCGTGGAAGTATGGTTATTGACACTCCTGCGTCGGGTTCAGTAACTACTTCTTCTGCTTGTTTGAACTGTCCTATTGACATATTTGATAGAAAGTTTGGAATGGACTTAGTATGCCTTCCTCTTGAACAACTTGACGTCATTTTGGGGATGAACTGGTTGCAATTTAATCGAGTTCATATCAATTGTTTTACGAAGACGGTTATCTTTCCTGAAGAGGTTAGTGTTGAAGATTTGACTATGTCAGTCAAACAGATGAATTTGCCTGTCAATGATGGAGCGATGGTATTTATGTTGTACTCTTCGATGGAAGTGAAAGGGAGCGATAATACTGGTGAACTACGAGTAGTGAATGAGTATCCGGAAGTGTTTCCAGAAGATGTTAGTGAGTTGCCACCTGAAAGAGAAGTGGAGTTCGCTATAGAATTGATTCCTGGAACTAGTCCTGTGTCGATGGCACCGTATCGCATGTCGGCATCGGAATTGGCTGAACTGAAGAAACAATTAGAGGAATTGTTGGAAAAGAAGTTTATTCGTCCTAGTGTGTCACCGTGGGGTACACCGATACTGTTGGTTAAGAAAAAAGAAGGTTCAATGAGGCTATGTGTTGACTATAGACAACTGAACAAGGTGACAATCAAGAATCGATACCCTTTGCCGAGGATTGATGATTTGATGGATCAGTTGGTTGGAGCTTGTGTGTTTAGCAAAATTGATCTGAGGTCTGGATATCACCAAATTCGTGTGAAGGCGGAAGATATTCAGAAAACGGCATTCCGAACGAGGTATGGACACTATGAATATTCTGTTATGCCATTTCGTGTTACTAATGCACCTGGTGTTTTCATGGGGTATATGAACAGGATATTTCACCCGTATCTTGTGGTAGTGTTCATTGATGACATTCTAATTTACTCGAAGAGTGATGAAGAACATGCAGAGCATTTAAGAGTGGTATTGGAGCTATTGAAGGAAAAGAAGTTGTATGCGAAATTGTCTAAATGTGAATTCTGGTTGAAGGAAGTAAGTTTTCTTGGCCATGTAATTTCGAAGAATGGTATCGCGGTGGATCCAACGAAGGTAGAAGCGGTATCTCAGTGGGAGAGGTTGAAGAATGCTTCAGAGATTCGTAGTTGTAATCCTCAGTTTTTTTGTGGGATGCGAACTGACTCTTCTTCTTATTTTTGAGTTGTGAAAATCAGAGAGTCGCCACCGACTTTTATTTTATCCAATTAAGGAAAGGTTTATAAAAGAAACAGAAAAAGACCTTAAAGAGATTTTGGGTTCGGGGTAGGTTATACAAAGGGAAGGTGTTAGCACCCTTTGTATCCATGGTTATCCATGGGCTCTTAATTGCTTAGCTCACTTGTTTGAATCGTTTGTCTTGCTTTGAAATGCTTGTATGTGGTTTTAAATATTTTGTAAAGAGTTAACTTTGTAATGATCCTTGTGCGGATGTATACAAAGTATTTATCTTTCGAAAGATATTTTGATGGTTTGAAAAAGATTTTTAACTTCGTAATGATCCTTGTTTGGATATATACAAAGTGTAGTCTTTTGAAAGTTTGTTTTGAAAAACAGTGATGTGGAAAAGCTTTTGTTATTTTTGATTGAGCAAGCAATTAGGAGGTATACCTTAAGTTCATAAGGTTCTTTCCCATCTCTTTTAGAAAGTTTTCTTTGACTGGATACAAAAAGAAATAATTTGAACTTTTGCATTTGAACAGTAGAATTGATTTTGAAAAGAGTAACCGAGGGATTACCCTAAGAGGTGCAAGTGTCATTGTGTTTGATTTCAGATATTTTTGTCTTTGAAATTAGTGATCTAGCGCTTCAGTTATTATTCTTTCTATACACGCAGTTTTATATGTACAGAAATTTAAAGTGCGGGAATGTAAAATGCAGAAAGTAAATCTACGCTATTACATCGATTGTGCGAGAAATGTAAACTACGCTATTTACATGGATTTGACAACCTATACACTTATCTATGAATTTAAATTGCAATAAGATAAAGGGAAAATATTTTTGGATTTTTGGATGGTTGATTTTAATTAAGATTAAGGCATAATTAATTTAATTAAGGCTTAATTACAATTTCAGTCCCCTTAAAAATTAGAAATAAAATTTGAACCTAAAAAAATTAAGTCTAAAATATGTCCAAGTTGTTTGTTAATTAATTTTAGAATAAAATTAATTTTTTTGTGATTTTTGAAATAATTTTGAAATTATTAAGTTAATTAACATATAATTATACCAATAATTATACACATAAATTAAACTTAAAGGAAAAAATATTCTAATTATGCACAAAATTAGTTTATAATATATAAACTTAATTTAATAAAAAGAAAATATTTTTTTCTTATTTTTTTGATAGGTTAGAAATAATTAAAAGATAAATATATAAATATTATCTAATTAATTAAACAAATATTTTAATTATTAAGAAAAATAAAATATTTTTGTGTCAAAAATTAAGACAATATTTTATCAACCTAAAATATTTTTTGCATATTTTTTTGATTTTTTAAACTATTTTAAAATAATTTTACAAAGAAAATTAAATAAAATAGAAAATATATTTAAACCTGTGATCCTGTGTGTTTGATCTATGAGGGAGTATGGTGTTCATGTGTTTATGAGCGTGTGATGATGATACAGTGACAATCCAAGGGCTGTGATTTGAGGCACATGGTAGTCTTGGGAAAAAATAAAGCATTAAATTAGTGGGGGTGACCAAAGTCAGACTGGGCCCACCACATCCGGCGTGGACCAATGGAAATTGAGGGAGGAAGAGTTGAAAAGTTGACTGGCCAGCAAGAAGATGCCACACGAGCGGAGAGAGGAGTCAATATTGACTGGCGAACCACGCTTGGACGCGTGGTCGTCTTCAACCTCCATCTCCTTCAGCTTTTTCTCTGCGCGAATTATGGAGGTTTAAACCGTCGTTTTTTGCTTCGCAGAAACGCCATAACTTACATGTGCTCATAACCTGCAAAAATGGAACCAACAAAAAAAACAACCAGTCCAGATCTACTTAAAATTTCCTCCTGAACATGAATATGGGGTTAGTTTCTTCATTTGAGCATGTTAAATATGAAAACAAAAAGATTGAAGCTTTGAGCTTCAAACATGGCACACCATGGTTCAGGGCTTTAAGCTCACATGTGATACGTTAAACCTACTCCATATGATCTCAGAAAGATAACAAAGGCATTAACTTTCATTTAAACATGCTTATAATGGAGATATTAAAAGTTGAAAATATGCATGAATATGTTACTTTTGAAACATGAGTTCTATGAGCATATAGCCATGGGTAATGATCCAAACTTACTAATTTATGTCTTAGAAGATGATTTGGACAATTAGTTTGTATTGATAATGGTTGAAAACTAGAAAACGAAAATTACAAAGTTTTGATATTTTTTTGAAATTTTTGTGAGTTTCTTGGCTATTCTTTGGTGGATTTTCGTGTGTGTTTTGTTGCTGAAGTATTCATGTCATTTATAAGCAATATGAGTGCTGAAATCTTAAGCTACCAAGCTCTTGAGTGTCTTTGAACTTTTGATTTTTTTAATAATAAAAGCTTTGAATTTCTTGGCCATGGCTTCAATTTTCTTCACCCCTATTGCCATAGGTCTTCTGTACCTCTATGTTGCAGAACTTGGATCAAACTTGGTGACTCAAGCTAAGGACAAAAGTCTTGAATCATTATCTTGAACCATTTCTTTTTTAATTTAACTTTAATTGAAATAAAATTATATTAAAAAAGAAATAAAAATGTCATGGGCCTAATGTTGGTCGTGGGAGCCCTTTAACATCATTAGAAACATGTTTGGATCATGAATGCTTGGCCTCTTTTGAAAAAAAAAATTTTTTGATCAATGCTAGTTTCATGCATTTTCCCAAAAAATAGCCAACTTCAACAAGGCATAATTCTCTCAATTTTGATCATATGAAGGAGTTCTAGTACTTTTTAGAAACCTAAAGATGTCCTCTACAAGTTACTTTGGAAACTTTTTTGCATTTGGAGAAATTATCTTGATGTTATGGGCTTTGATAAAAAAACTGCTTTTTGTTGACTTTGAAAATGACCTGTAATGTCTTAGCTCATATTTTCCAAATGGTAAATCCAATGACCATGGGACCAATTTCATTTGAAAGATAATTGAAGTTCCTTCAAAATAAGCTTTGGTTGGAATTTTTTGGATGAACAAGGAGGGAGTTATGGCCGGTCAAAGTTCAGTTGACTTTTTAGGAGAAAACCCTAATTTTGAAACTTAGAGTTTTGTCGATTTCTGAACTTTTCTTGATGAATTATGATCAACCATTGATCAAATGATGAATCTTTTGACAAAATATGGATGTTGACAAAAAATTTCATTTTTGACTGTCTGTTGACTTTTCGGTCAAACTGGTCGTCTGTTGACTGTTTGAGCTGCTGACTGTGCGTCCGAGCGAATCGAAGTTTGAAAATTTGTCTGGTGGTACTTTGATACATATGGAGATCCATGAAATCCATTTGAGGTCTCAAAAAACTTGTTCTCCTGAAAAAAACAAAAACCCTAGTTAGGTACTGTTTGTGTAGGAGACAGTTAAGCGTACCTGATTTTTGTGCAGTGTTGAGTCTCTGCTGATCATGTGATTATCAGAAGACTTCTAGAACAAAAATCTTGGAATTTTGAAATGTGAAAGATTGATTTGAATGATAATACAAACACGGAGAATCGTGCTGTCAGCGGGTTTGACTGTTAACTGGCTGTCTGGGTATTAACGTAACAATTAAAGTGAAAACTTAACAGTTAAAGTTAATTTTTTCCTTTTTTTGTTTTTGTTGTGTTAATGATGAAAAAATTATTTACATGAGTTGTTAGAAAAACACAAACATAATAAATAAATAAAAGGCTTAAATGCAGTTTTAACCCCCCTATTTTCAACATTTTTAACTTTTGAACCCCCTTTTACAAAACTCAGCCTTTCAGTCCCCAAACTTACTTACTTTTGGCAATTTTTGAGCCCCCCACCAGAATTGCATATGTGGCGTGTTTTAATGATGACATGGAAGGGTGACCACGCTGCCACGTAATATAGATCATTTATGTTATTATTTTTAATTGAAAATTATTTTTCTGAAAATTCATTATTTCAAATTATTTTCTGAAAACATAAGTTAATAAACAAACACTCAACCCTAAATTCATACCCTAAATTCATCTATTGTGTTTGAAAACCCACCCACTTCATCTCCTACCTCTCGAACCCTACTTCACACATATCACTCGAATCCTCTGAACGCTCAAACGCCAATATCTTTCAAAACCTAAGGCAGTGGTAAAGATGACACAAAGCTCAAACGCAGGGACCGGTAACCACAGTGGCGACATTCCACCCATTCCTCTTTCATCGAAGCACAAAGAAGATGTCAGATTTTGTTCGAGGTTAGTCACGAATCCAATTTATTTTCCCCTAATTTAATATTCTGCTATTGTCTGAATGTTATAGAATTAGACTAATTGTGAGCATTGTCCTTCAGACCAGTTCAGAGTCAAACCATTAAGCTGAGAATTCATCATATGGGAGAGTTAGTAGATCATCCTGTTAAATGGTATGTTAATGGATTAGTGTCTGAAATGGATTGGTTGTGGGATACAGATTACATGTCATATATGCAGTTTGAAAAATTGATAAGAAAAGAGGGATATAGGAATATCAAATGCATGTGGTATTGGAACCCTAAGTATAGTTTTAGTCGTGGTCTGAGACCCCTTAACTGTGATGGTGATGTTCTTAAGTTAATTGAGGACTTAAAAGGATTTGCCTTGGTGGATGTTTATGTTGAGCATACAGTAGAAGTGTTAGGTGATGAAGACATAGTAGATCATTATGATGAGGATGGTGGCCCAAACTGTGCTGAGGATGAGGTTGATAGTGATGTTGAAGTTGTAAAGGATGATGATATGCCTAAGAATGTAGATGCAAGTGACAATGAAATGGATGTGAATGAAGCTGACAGAGGAGATGTGGATACTGAACATGTTGAGACTGAACATGTTGAGACTGAACATGTTGATGTTGGAATAGAAGATGATGAAGAAGATGAAGACTATGTGGCTGATACTGAGGTAGGTAGTTTATCTGATGAGGACTTAGAATGCAGTGATGATTATATGGAACAAACTGAGGATTTGGATTGGACATCAGTAATGCAATTTGATGAGAATCATGATAAGGCTAGAAAAAGTGATGAGGATGATGATTCTGATGTGCTGCATACACCTAATGATAGTGGTAATGATGAGGAACATGAGAAGTTTCCTTCTTATAAAAGAGGTGAGACATCAAAGTTTGAGCTTGGTATGGTCTTCAGTAACAAAGAAATGGTGAAGGATGCTGTCAAAGATTATGGTATGGAGAACAACAAAAATGTTGTCATAAAGAAGAATGAGGCAAAGAGAATGGTGATTAAATGTATGGAAGGATGCAATTTTCACATGAGAGTTAGTAAGAGGGTGGGGAATCAGTATTGGCAAGTGGTTAGTTTAATAGATGAACATAATTATGCTAGAACTCCTTATAATAGACAAGCAAAGACTAACTGGTTGGCTAAGAAGTTTGGCCACATTTTGAGACACAACCCTGACATGAAGCCAGCAGGATTGATTGCCCAAGCTCTTGATAGATGGGGAGTAAAGTTATCACATGATCAGGCTTATAGGGCTAAAAGGAGGGCCATGGATATGTTGCAAGGGGCTGGTATGGAACAATTTCAACATTTGAGGAGGTATGCCCAAGAATTGTTGAAATCCAACCCTAACAGTACTGTTGTGATTAGGTGTGCAGACTCAAATGAAGGCCCTGTCTTTGAAAGAATCTATGTATGTCTAGAGGCATGCAAGTATGGCTTTGCAAAATTCTGTAGGCCATTAATAGGGTTGGATGCTTGTTTTTTGAAAGGTGATTTTGGAGGTCAGTTGATGGCAGCAGTTGGGAGAGATGGAAATAATAAGATTATGCCTATTGCATATGCTGTGGTGGAGGCTGAAACAAGAGATTCTTGGGATTGGTTCATCAAACTTCTATTGGAAGACTTGGAAGCTATAAACCAAAGAGCCTATGCTTTTATCTCAGACCAACAAAAGGTACATTCAAACTTGTAATTATTTACCATTTTTTGAATCTTGATGTGTACATGTATATGTTGAGATTACTTATCATTCAAACTTATTTTCATTATATGGCAGGGATTAATACCAGCAATTCAAAGTGTGAGTGCTCATGTTGAGCAACGCATATGTGTGAAGCATCTATATGGGAATTGGAAGAAGAAGAATCCTGGTCTTGAATTCAAAGAGGTTATGTGGAGTGCAGCAAGAGCTACAACTGTACCATCATGGGAAAGGGCAATGTTAAAAATGAAAGGCATGAAAGAAACTGTATGGAAGGAAATGGTGGATGTCCCTGCAACTTATTGGAGTCGGTCTCACTTCAAAACCTATTCCAAATGTGACCTCCAGGTAAACAACATGTGTGAAGCTTTTAATAGGGCTATTCTAGAATATAGGGATAAGCCAATAATCACTCTATTAGAGGGGATTAAGCATTACCTCACTAAGAGGATAGCTAAGATGAAAGAGCTAGTGAATAACTACAGTGGTGATATATGTCCTAGAATACAAATGGTGCTAGAAAAAAACAAGAGGAATGCAGCACATTGGACTCCCACATGGCATGGTGATGATGACATGGCCATATATGGTGTCACTAATGGAATTGACACATATGTTGTTAACCTCAAGCAAGAGACTTGTGCATGTAGGAAATGGGATTTAACTGGTATCCCTTGTAGCCATTCTATCACATGTATTTGGCAAAACAAGAAAAAACCTGAAGACTATGTTTCTGAATATTACAGGTACACCATTCTATCACATGTATTTAAGTTAGTAAATGTGTATCTTAATCTATGTGTATATCTAAATGTGTTTGACTTTTACAGGAAGGACACTTTCAAGAACATCTACTCACACATCATTTACCCCACTAATGGTCCACAATTGTGGCCTTTAGATAATCAGTCCACCATGAATCCACCTATTATGAGAAGGGCCATAGGTCGTCCCAAGAAAATGAGGAACAAAGCTAATGATGAACCAAGACTAAAGCATGTACTGCCTAGGAAACTTGCAACAGTTACTTGTCATAAATGTGGAGGAATGGGACATAACAAGAGAAGCTGCAAAGGCAAGACAGCTGCTGATAGAGCCATCCCAAAAGGGGTAAACAAGAAGAAGATTGCTGGTGGACAGAAGAAGAAAACAAAGCCAAATGAAGAGGAGATTGGAAACTCATCCCAAGCACCAATGGCTACACAACCATCTCAGCAGTAGTGCCTAGGATTCTGGATAACTTGTATTTTGGATTACCTAGTATTTTGGATCACTTGTATTTTGGATGACCTAGTATTTTGGATTACTTGTATTTTGGATAATTAGTATTTTGGTTAAGTTGTATTATGGTGTAACCTAGTATTTTGGATAACCTAGTTCTGTCATGAATTTGCTATTATGGTGTACTTGTAATGAACAACCTACTATTTTGGATAACCTAGTATTATGCCAATTAAATGAAGTTGCAATTCTGTCATATGGTATATCGTATGGACATATTTTGTTCAATGCTATTATGGTTAACTATTATATATTTCAATTACTGTCAAAATTATGTACAGATTTTGTACAGGTCCAATTATGGTTAACTAGTATGCTATTATGGTTAACTAGTGATTACAGGTCCAATTATGTACAGATTTTGTACAAAGTTACAACAGGTCCAAATATGTACATATTTTGTTCAAAATTATAGGTCCAATAATTACAGATTCTGTTCAAAAGTACAGATTACATGAAGAAGATTTTGTTCCTGTAGTTATGTACATATTCTGTTCAAAGTATGTTCAATAGTCATTTGTATTGCTTTGATATCCAAATATGTACAGATTCTGTTTGATATCCAATTAAGTGTTTGTTATGCCAATCGTGAGCTACAAATTCAAGGACCTGTGATTTGGTATGGACAGATAACATTGATAAACAGATAACATTGATATTGATTTAACAGATAACATATAACATTGAAATTGCATAACAGATGGTATTGACCACCAATTTGGTATTGACTTAACAGATAACATCTAACATTCAAACTTGCAGACACATTACAATAGTCTTGCAACATACGGATTACAACAACCTAATACTAATGCTACCAACACTGCACACAAGAATAATAACAATCAAAATCTTCAAATTCTTGATCTTCATTTTCAAATCCTTAATCTGCTTATTCATCTCTTCTTCTACTTTCTTCCCTTCTTCAATAGTCACCTTTGCACTATTCAGTCTCTGATTTAGTGTAGAAATCATATTCTTTGCTCTTGCTCCCATCTCTTCATCATACCAAACAAAATGGTTGCATCGTTTGGACCCTTGGATCTAGAGACGAGAGTATACGGTATGAGTTTCAATGTTTAGAAGAAACAAGGGAAAAGCTGATGAAGTTTGTTATAAACTAACCTTGTACATCCCACACCCATAAAAACGGCGTCCTGGGTTAGCATCTGTCCACGAAGTCATCAAGGGTGCATCCAGACCACATCTGCATTCTCCATGGACGAAGGAAGCTTTGCTGCGATTACTTGCTACAGAACAACGGGACATGGTCGAACGAGAAGAAGGAGCTTTACTGTGATTCCAACCCTAACTGAAGAAGAAGGGAAGAAGACGAAGGGAAGAAGCAGAAGGGAAGAAGAAGAACTCGTTTCAATTTAGGGTTCAAAAAACACAAATTCCACTTAACAAATTTCATCATTTATTAAAGTGGAATAATATAATTAAAAATATTGGGTTGACTTATTTATTGACGTGGCAACGTGGTCACCCTTCCATGTCATCATTAAAACACGCCACATATGCAATTCTGGTGGGGGGCTCAAAAATTGCCAAAAGTAAGTAAGTTTGGGGACTGAAAGGCTGAGTTTTGTAAAAGGGGGTTCAAAAGTTAAAAATGTTGAAAATAGGGGGGGTCAAAGTTCAGTTATCTTGATGTTATGGGCTTTGACAAAAAACTGCTTTTTGTTGACTTTGAAAATGACCTGTAATGTCTTAGCTCATATTTTCCAAAGGGTAAATCCAATGACCATGGGACCAATTTCATTTGAAATATAATTGAAGTTCCTTCAAAATAAGCTTTGGTTGGAATTTTTTGGATGAACGAGGAGGGAGTTATGGCCGGTCAAAGTTCAGTTGACTTTTTAGGAGAAAACCCTAATTTTGAAACTTAGAGTTTTGTCGATTTCTGAACTTTTCTTGATGAATTATGATCAACCATTGATCAAATGATGAATCTTTTGACAAAATATGGATGTTGACAAAAAATTTCATTTTTGACTGTCTGTTGACTTTTCGGTCAAACTGGTCGTCTGTTGACTGTTTGAGCTGCTGACTGTGCGTCCGAGCGAATCGAAGTTTGAAAATTTGTCTGGTGGTACTTTGATACATATGGAGATCCATGAAATCCATTTGAGGTCTCAAAAAACTTGTTCTCCTGAAAAAAACAAAAACCCTAGTTAGGTACTGTTTGTGTAGGAGACAGTTAAGCGTACTTGATTTTTGTGCAGTGTTGAGTCTCTGCTGATCATGTGATTATCAGAAGACTTCTAGAACAAAAATCTTGGAATTTTGAAATGTGAAAGATTGATTTGAATGATAATACAAACACGGAGAATCGTGCTGTCAGCGGGTTTGACTGTTAACTGGCTGTCTGGGTATTAACGTAACAATTAAAGTGAAAACTTAACAGTTAAAGTTAATTTTTTCCTTTTTTGTTTTTGTTGTGTTAATGGTGAAAAAATTATTTACATGAGTTGTTAGAAAAACACAAACATAATAAATAAATAAAATATACCGTGCGCGAACGAAATTACTGATAATAATCTTGAGAAGGATTTAATGCACAGGAAAAATAAATATTTAACTAGCAATAAACACACATAATATTATCTTGATAATTAAACGACGGTACAAAAGACAATACAATATTTAATACTGACAGTACAAATATTACATAATATAACGAACAGTACGACAAATATAATGAACGGTACGTTATTTGAAAGCGAAAGATACGACAAACTTTAAGTATGACGATTAAAAACCCATGCTATAAACAACAATATATAGATGTACGGGAGTGCAAGCATCCCAGGTCCGCATTTTTCAGGACTATGCAGACAGAAAAAGGACATGATCACCACAAAAACAGTGATGACAACAAGAAAAAACGTATCCACCCACTTTGCCATTTTTGCCGGGGAAGAAGAGAAAATAATTATGAGATAGAAATTTGGGAGATGAGTGAAATTTGATGTGAGAATTTATGGAAAAAATGAGGGGTATATATAGAGTGAAAAGAAGGATGGAGACGTTGGGGAATGAAGTGATACCGTACAAAAAAGGAAAGTTTGAGTGGTAGTAGGATTTGAAAGAAAGTGTATGGAATAAAGTTAGGATTTGATTTGAAAAAAAAAATTGAAAAGAAAGGAAAAGATTTGAAAACAATAATATAGTACAAAAATTAGTGGGGAACAAAACCAATAATAATTTAATTGTTACCAGTACAGTCTGAATCCCCGGTCTCTGTGCCTGCAAAATTTAATTCTGTACCAACTGTGTCAGTATTATTTGTCTGAAAATAAATCTCAAATAAACAGCGTGTGAAGTGATAAACAGTACTTGGCGTTTGTGTAAGAATAAATTCAACAGCGAACCAAAATACCGTATAAAAATATTCTAAAAAACTGAGTATTCATAAAATCAGGATATTTATGAAATAAAATCCAAGATTATATGAAACTCCAAATTTTTTAGACAGAAGTCCGTTGCCTTCTCTTTTGAAAAAAGATGCGGGCAAATTTCGGGGTATAACAGTTGCCCCTATTCAATTTTCTTAAACCTGAAGAGACCGATTGGAATCTGAAAGTAGAAGATGATTGAATATTTAGATGCCCTGAAATTTGCACTTACCTCCACCAGAAGTGATGCTGGAATTTGCATTGAATGCGGTCTGAGAAATATCGTTGGCGGATCAAAACATTACCTGAGATGGGCTTTCAGATGCCATCTAGCGAATGTGTTGATGGTTTATTCATCAGAATGAATCCATTGATTATATCTTGATGAAGGATTTAAACCTCTGTGTTGACTGTTACGGAATCGTCCGAGTTACCGCTTTTAGATTTTGAATGTTGATCATTACAGAACCGTCTGAGGTGTCCGTTTTTAGATCTTGAAGATTGATCGTTACAGAACTGTCCAAAGTTTTCGCTATAGATTTTGAATGTTGATCATTACAGAACCGTCCGAGGTGTCCGCTTTTAGATCTTGAAGCTTGATTGCTTTAAGGAACCGTCTGAGGTATCGACTTAGATCTGGAGGTAGATCATTAAGGAACCGTCCAAGGTATCGACTTAGATCTGTAGGTAGATCATTAAGGAATCGTCCAAGGTATCGACTTAGATCTGAAGGTAGATGATTAAGGAACCGTCCAAGGTATTGACTTAGATCTGAAGGATTTGAAGTTGTTTATTCGACTGTGGTATAGTCTGGAAGCGTCAGAATGAGTCACCATTAGACTGTATCTGCTTTGTTTGTTTAAAGTTGATAAGTGATTTGGAAAGAGAGAGCTCTTCAGAGTGAATCTTTGGTTTGATTATATCTGAGAGGAATGCTTGTCTGGACAGAACCCTAGGAGAATATTGCATGTGATTGAGAATAACTTGCTGAGGATATTCGTCCACCTGAAAAACCAAGTTAGTGACATGCAATGTCATGATGCATGTAATGTATATGTTGAGATTCTCAAACTAAATGAGAACCGTGCATGTTATGTATGCGTTTGTCATGAAACATTATATGCTATGTATGAATATGCGTATGATGTATGATGTATGGACATGACTTATGCAGTTTAGAGCGTATCAAACTTCTGGTTGGGAAAATAAATCCCTGCTTGTTATTTCGGAAACGATGGCATTATGACCGTTGATGATCTTTGCTATCTCGTTCGAGTATACTCAGCTGGGGAACTTCCTTACGGACCAGGATGCTCTATTGAGGGATCTTTGACTACCGCTTGGGGATGAAGGTAACTTGAAGGTTCTGATTTTGATGCACCCTGACTGGGAATAAGAGAGATGGGTAATCCTCCGATGCACTATTTGATCAAGCCTTAATGTGGAGGATCACACCTTCTGGGGATAGTGATCTTGAACAGCCCTGCTGGGGAATAAGGAGTATGAACAATCATCCGATGTAATATCTATCCCAGCTTGGAGATAGGGCCCCTCGAATCATATTGTTGGAGAGGGAAATCTCATCGAGGATTCTACTGAGAAATGTATCTCTGTTGGGGAACTGTTTCTTCTGATGCCCGTACTCAGTGTCGGTGATAAAACACTCCGTCGGGGAATTAATTGGGCCTTGCTTATCCGGGGATAACTCCTTGAAGATTGCTCTGTGGGGGATATTCCCATGTTGCTGGTTTCGGGATGATGTCCAGATGATTGGGACATTACCTGAATGCTATTCCTGTTTTTCTTATAAACATCAATCATATTCAAATGCATATGTTCATTCAAAATTATCATTGGGACGTTTACGCGTTCAAAACAGAAAAAGTGAAAACATTGATTTTGAGCATGAATTGTATTGATTTGAAAGAGATCCTTAATAGGTTGATTAGTACAAGGGGACAAAAATCCTAGTAGTAGGAATTTGTCATAAAACTTTGAAAAGTACTTATAAAGGGAAATAGCTATGTGAAAACAATCCAGTCAAGTTTTAACTCTGCTATTGCCAATCTGCCTTTGAGTATCTCATCCCTCACTTGTTGGAAGAAAATGATTGGACTGATTGGTGCCTTTGATGTGTTGAACCTTGAAGGTGAGTAGGTAGCCAAACGGGACATAGTCGTACGCTTTATTCCCTAACTTTTGCCTAGGCCGCCTTTTCAGGTTTTCAGCCTACCGGGATAATTATTTTTTTAGTCTCTAATTTTTGCCTGGATCGCCCTTTCAGGTTTTCAATCCAACGAGACGCCCATTTTTTTTGCCTAAGTCGCCTTTTCAAGTTTTCAACTTAGCGAGCTTTTCTTTTCTTTAAGCGAAGTACTTTTTGACTATGTCCGCATTTACAAGGTGTGGGAAATCCTCGCCATCCATAGTGGTAAGCAACATGGCTCCTCCGGAGAATACCTTCTTGATTACAAATGGTCCCTCATAAGTGGGAGTCCACTTGCCCCTGGGTTCACCTTGTGGTAAGATGATGCGTTTTACAACTAAATCACCGATTTGATATAACTGGTTCTTGACTTTCTTGTTGAAGGCTTTGATCATACGTTTCTGGTACAACTGGCCATGACAAATAGCCGCAAGCCTCTTCTCATCAATCCAGTCTTTGTCTAGATCGGCTTCTTTCATAATCCTTAGGGAAGGAATCTGAATTTCAATTGGAAGAACTGCCTCCATACCATAGACTAAGGAGAATGGAGTTGCCCCTGTTGAGGTACGTGCTGAGGTGCGATAACCATGAAGAGCAAAAGGTAACATCTCATGCCAGTCTTTGTAGGTTACTGTCATCTTTTGTATGATCTTCTTGATGTTCTTGTTGGCAACTTTCACCGCGCCATTCATCTTTGGTCGATATAGGGATGAATTATGATGTTTGATCTGGAACCGCGTGCAGAGTTCGGTAATCATCCTGTCGTTTAAATTTGTGCCATTGTCTGTGATGATCCTTTCAGGGACGCCATACCGACAAATGAGATAATGCTTGATAAACCGGGCCACAATATTCTTGGTGACTGAAGCAAACGAGGCTGCCTCTACCCATTTTGTGAAGTAGTCAATAGCGGCCAGGATAAAACGATGTCCGTTGGAAGCAGTAGGCTTGATCTCTCCAATCATATCAATTCCCCACATTGTAAAAGGCCAAGGATCCATCAGAACGTTTAATGGGACTGGAGGTACATGTACTTTGTCGGCATATATCTGGCATTTGTGACAAGTTCTGGAATGATGATGGCAGTCTGTCTCCATGGTAGACCAATAATAACCTGCTCTTAAAATCTTTTTAGCCATTGTATGTCCACTTGAATGAGTACCAAAGGCACCATCGTGTATATCTTCCATAATCTGTTCCGCTTCCTTCTTGTTCACACAACGAAGCAGAGTCGAGTCATGGTTGTGCTTGTACAGGATTCCATTACTCAGAAAGAATTTGGCAGCAAATCTTCTTAGAAACTTTCTATCATTAATGGATGCCCCTTCAGGATACTCCTAGGCTTCGAGATATCTTTTTACTTCATGGAACCATGGTTTTTCTTCCACTCCTTCAGTGTCAATCTCGTTGCAATAGGCTGGTTCATCCTGACTGTAAATGGTGATTATTGGCGCCTCATTGTCCCACCTGACTTTGAACATGGATGACATGGTAGCTAGAGCATCAGCTAGTTGATTTTCTTCTCGCGGGATATGTTCAAAAGTGATTTCTTCAAAGTAAGGAATCAAACTCAGCACATATTCTTTGTAAGGAATTAGATTCGGGTGCTTCGTGTCCCATTCCCCTTTAACTTGATAAATTACAAGGGCCGAGTCTCCGTAGACCTCTAGGAACTTGATTCTCAGATCGATTGCAGCTTTGAGACCCAAAATGCATGTTTCGTACTCGGCTATATTGTTAGTGCAGTTGAAACATAATCCTGCAGTGAATGGTGTATGTCCTCCTGCAGGAGAAATGATTATAACTCCGATGCCATTGCCAAGTGTCGCACGCTCGCGAAAAATGAACAGAGTCGCCACCAATATATTTTTCCCATAAGGGAAAGGAATACCAGGAAACCTAACAAAGGAAGGAACAGGGTCTTGCGACCAGAGAATCAAGGTACGGGAGTCGGTTACGCAAGGGGAAGGTATTAGCACCCCTCGCGCCCATCGTACTCGATGGTATCCACCTATGTTTGTTTCTATCTAAAGGGTGTGATTTCGAAATAAACCCTACTTCAATTAGGACTTTTAAGGGTTGTAATTTGGCCAGGTTCACGGTTTTCAGAAAACAAAGGATTTTAGGCTCAAAATTATTTGGTACCCACCCCCTTCATGATGTTCTCCATTCCTAGGTTCAATTAACTCGACATGAGTGTTCATTCCTCACAAGGAATTTGGAATGGTTGAGGAATCAATGAGGTTTTTTGGACATGGCAGTCACTTCATCTTGCATTTTTGGTGTCTGATCACACGACTTTGTTCTTTTGATAAGGATTTTTATTTTGTAATCCTTATTTTTCACTTCTGCTTTCCCTAACTTTTGCCTGGACAAATTCTCTTGAATTTTATTTTGGAGTCCAGCGGGATGCCCTAACTTTTGCCTAAGTCACTTATTTTCATGTTGTTGACTTAGCGGGCTTTTTTTTATTCTTTTTGGAACAAGTCGTGTGATCTTGCGTTTCTCTCGATTTGTTTGAAAGATTGTGACCGCCTCATTCTTTGATTGATGAGGGATAACCATTGTGGCATCGTCATCTTTTGACCTCTTGATGGAATAAAGATAACCATTGCGGTTTTGATATTCCTCAACCTTTTGAAGGATAACCATTGTCGTATCCTTAGATGCATACCCTTTTGGTGAGTTTTGAAAGCTCGATCAAGTTAAATGAACACTACCCTGCCCCAGGGTTAAAATAAGGGTTTTTTTTATGATTAGAAAAAGAAACTCCTACTTCAAGGCTCAAAGGGGTTGACGAGGGTCTATCTCCCTTATATCTCCAGTGTTTGGGGATTTGAAACAATGCCTGTACATCCTCAGTAGGGTTTTATTCAAAAACACACGATTAGAGATTTTGCGTTTTTATTTTTCATCATTCTCCCTCAGCTTTTTTGCATAAGCAAGCAATTAGTAAAGTTGGTATCGTAATGCCAAAATATTTTATGAGTGATAACGAATGGATTACTTCAAGACAAACATAACCAATGTATTATGATTTTCATTCAGAAATTAACAAGTTTTTACATGCTATTGATGCTTAAACACACAAATGAAAAATTACAATGAGAATGCAGTAAGAAACTAAATGGGTGTCGTCGTTGAGGAGACTTGACTCCGTCTGGACTTGTTGGGCTTGAATACTTTCTGCAGTTCCTTCCAAACACTTCAGATTACTTCAAAAGAGAACTCCCACGAAGTCACCCAAGCGTTGTAAACATTTGCCTCACTTTAGGGATTCGAGCAATGCGAGTGATGCAATGCTCAAGATAAGAGTATGTCTTGCTTATCCCTCGTGCGGGAGCCCCAAACATAGTTGCTAGAATAGTAATCGCCATCATAAGTGGAAAGAATTTGGTACGGTCATCAAGCTCAGGAGAGTTACTAACTGAAATTCCAACAAACAGGGAAGTGAATGGGCACAAGGCAATAGAATCACATCAATTTGTTTCTCATATTCTTCTTGTCTCTGTTAACGAGCGAAGGCCACCGAGAAGGAGATCCTGAGAAAAGGCAACTGGTATATGAAGTAGAACCTTGAGAATGAGAAGCATTGTGAAGAACACTCTTGATTATCACACGGAAGAAGATTCTGACGAAGTCACCTAAGAACTTGTAATGCTTTAGGGATTCGAGCAATGCGAGTGATGCAATGCTCAAGATAAGAGTGCGTCTTGCTTATCCCTCGTGCGGGAGCCCCAAGCATATTCATTGAAGAAGTATTTGCTATCAAACATGGAGGAACCTTGCGTAGTCACCAAACTTAGAGAAGCTATTTGTTGCAAAGAGAACTCAAACACCAACTGAAACACCAACCTCCACGGATACAACTGAGCATAAGAACCTTGAGAATGAGAGATGCTTCTACAAAACATTCTTGATTTCTTTTTTTTGGAAAAGATTATGACGAAGTTGCTCGAGAATTTGTGGTGCTTTTATTATTATCATACCAACCAACTCAGACAAGGAAGTAGTCTTCAACAAAATAGGGAATATTGAAGTGAGAATACGGAAATGAAATGATGATTGCCAATGTTGAGGAGCCTTGACTCCATTCGGGCTTATTCTTCTTTTTTTTTTTTTGTGATACTTTCTGGAATACGGACATTCACTTATGCATGAACTCTTCGTCTTATGTGCAGGCCATTTGGAGTGAATGATATTACTTTGGAGTCAATGAGATCTTGGACTTTGTGTTTCAAAATATTACAATTCTCAGTTGAATGTCCAGATGTCCCAGAATGGTACTCACACCTTGCATTTAAGTCATATCCTTGAGGAATTGGTATTGAAGGGGGCTTAAACTCCCTTAGTTGGACCAAAGAATCCTTGAGCAAATGAGAAAGCAGCTGACTATAAGTCATAGGAATTGGGTCAATCCTTCTTGGTGGTCTCCTTGGCATTTGTGGACCCTGCTGATGGCAATGATTCCCGTACCCATTCTGTTCAGGTGTCTTCCTCTTTTGATTTGGCTGAGAAACAAATGGAGACTGATGAGGTGGGAAACCTGGAACCCAAGATGGTGCATTATGCTTCTGATTTGAAGTAGATCTGACATAGAAGTATGAATCAACCTTTTCTTCCACCGCAGTTGGAACCCCATTTCCTCGAACAAACATACCCTCGGGGTGAACAAAATCACTTTTGAATCAATGAGATCTTGAATTTGCTGCTTCAGCGCCCTACAATTCTCAATATCATGACCAGGTGCCCCAGAATGGAACTCACATCGAGCATTGGCATCAAAGGTGGGGGGAAGCTTTTCAGGCGTAGCCAATTCTCGTAGCTCAATCAACTGAAGCTCCAGCAAACGGGGAAGTAACTGAGCGTAAGGCATCGGGATAGGATTGAGAATTCTCTGAGGTATCTTAGGCTTTTTCCCACACATTTGGCCTCCTTGAAGAACAGATTGGCATGGAGGTAATGGCACATGGAGTTGAGGAGGAACTTCCTGAGGTATTCCATGAGTGGGAAAGGATCCTACTGAAGAGAAGGGATCAACAACTTCTGTTGCAGCAGTAGGAACAACATCCCCTTCCTTTCTTAGTACCGTCCTCAGAACTTCCATGACCAAGCTCAATTGAGTCTTCAACTGATTGTTTTCCTCTTTTAGTGCATCCTGATTACGGACCAAGTCTCGCATCTCCAACATAAGATGACCCATTTGTTCCTTCATCTCATCCATTTCCTCACGGAGTTGTTCCATAGTTGATCTTGGAGCTTGTGGCGGTGAGAAGTCAAATCTGTTGTTGATCTTGGAGTCTGGATGGAAATGGCCCCATAAGTCTTTGAAAGAACCATGAAATGCATGATAGTATGAATGCATGTTTCATTTATGAGAGATCCTAAAGTCTTTTCACACACTTTCATTCTTCTTTTTTTTGAATTAAAGCTTCCTTTTTTTGTATAGAATATCTTTTCTTTCTTTTTTGCTTTTCTATTTCCTTTTCTTTTACATATATTTTCTTTTCTTTTCTTTTCTCCTTTTTTTTTTTGGAAATAGACTTTAGGATCTTTCATAAATGGAGTGGACAAAGCAATGATGTTATGCAATGCAAAAGCATGGGATCCACGGTCCATATAATCTTAGTAACCACTGTACAATCCTCTGAATAACTGATACAGGTCAAATGTCACAGGATCAAAGGTCCGACACCTTTTTGAATACCAGGAAAACCAATAGTCACCAACAGAACAGAATAGTCACCAACGGTACCTGTCATGTATATCCCTCCCCACTCACAGGTGAACCTAGACACGGACAAGTGGTCCCTAATGGTCGCCAGGAATTTCGAACAAACAATGAGAGCGCCTGCCTACGGCCATAAGCATGCCGGACAGAGATCGCCCCACCGAGTTCTCTCCTGGTTGTGGTATGTTATGCCAACTCTACGTGCCAAGCGCCACGAGAGCCAACATAACTATCCACGCTAAACTAAGTGTATGCTCGGTCTGGGTAATGGACCTTTTACCTCATAGAACATCCCACCCAACCTGCAAAACAGAACAGAAGACCCCAAGGAACACAGAATATAATCCATATGCATGATGTGCAAACAGAAATAAACATGATATGCAAGCAGAAAAATAAACATGCAAACATATATACAAGGTATAGACATAAAAACAAATAAACACCCAGTAAATAAACAAACAAACGCAGGCTAGGATCGACTCGCTAAGGATGGACCAGCAACAGGTCTAGCAACATCCCCAGTGAAGTCGCCAGCTGAAGCAACTGGAAAACTCATCGAAACAAATACAATGAAGTCGCCATCGAACATCTATTTATCCTACAATAAGGAATGGAAAATATCGAAGAAAACCAAATAACAAGCAATGGTCTCAGAGAAAGGGTAAGGGTGTCTGTTACGTGAGGGGAAGGTATTAGCACCCCTCACGTCTGTGGTACTCCACAGGATCCATTCTTTCTAGCTTTCTAATCTAAGGGTGTGTGTGTGTGTGTGTGTGTGTGTGTATCATGATATGTGTAAAGGGAAACATGCAATGGAAAATATACAAATAAGAGGAAACATGCAAATAATAGGAAAATAAGCAAATAAGCAAGAAAAGGCCGAACAAAATAAAGGAAAAGAGAAAAGATCGCTCGCTAGGGTGTTCGTACCCTGTGCCTACGTACCTCCAATGTGCAATGGAGAAATCAGAGCGCCGTAGTTCGACTAAAGATTTTCTGTTTGTTTTTGTGTTTTTTAGTTGGGCGGAGTTAACGCTCACGCTCTTGCATAAGGGATCGACCTAGGATGCAGTAGAGCGGAGATAACGGTGCCCTTAGGTGCCAAGCAGGCAAAAGAAAAAGAAATGATTGGTTTGTGTCTTTTAGGGTAATTCCATGATGACGAGAACCTACTACAAGGTCTCGCACCACTTCCTCACTTTTGTTTTAAGTCTGAACATTTATTAGGTTTTTTGAAGTGTTTTTGGTTGGTGTTTTTTAAGGGGATTTTATTCGAGTATTTATTAATGTTTTAAGGTTGTAAAAGAAAAAAGAATGCCAAAAGGGGGAGACTAGCCTATTTCTAATTCTATGTTGTAAGAATATTCTAAGAGAAAAATGGAGAAAAACAATTAAATGGATTAAAATCAACTTCAAGGACCAAGGGCATAATTGTCGTTTCACATATATGGAATATTCACAAAAAGAAAAGAATTAAAATCTATACAAGCCAAGAAAGTATATTCACAAACTATTTCATTTTTATTTGTAAAAGAAGCTAATTTCGAATTAACAAAGAAACAACTATTTATTTACTATGGTTTACCAACCAATCAAAATTCAAGGAAACAACAATTAAAATTAATTAAAGAAAAAAAAAGAATTCTAAAAACTCTAATTGGAAGAGAAATGTTTTTTATTTAAGAAAAAGAATTTTTTAATTGCAAAAGATTTAAAAGCATAAAAGGAAAAAACCATTTTTATTATTTGTTTTTTGTTAACAGCAAGGGGGTGCACAAGTAATTTAAAAAAAGAACTAAAAAAGCATTTGAAGCATAAGACTGGGCCGAAAATGGGGGTGGGGATAGCTGCTCAGCGCAGGCCCAGAGTCAGTGTATGGTGGTGTAACAGCAGGCGAAGGGGGGTAGGATCCAGAAAAATAAGGCCCTTACGCGTGGGAGGCCCAATAGCATGTTTTATTTCATTCACTATTGTTGTTTTTATTATTTCATGCAACATACAGCATTCATGCCATGGTCTTTACGTTATCATGTATCAGCATCACACCTTCATCAATTGGTGCACTTTATTTAAATCAAATAGGACAAAACCTGGGCCATCTAACGAATCAAGCAACGCCAGCACACCAATTCATCATATGAGTAAGGACAAAATAACAAGAAGACAAAAGAGATACAGCAAATGGAGAAAAGCCACGTCGCGGTTCGCGTGGGCTGCCGGAGCTACTTCCGGTCATCCCTTCCGGCCGTCTCAGCCACCGGCGAAAGCTCAAAACGCCCAGAAATTTAAAAGTCGACCATGTTCCGGCTCGGAATTTCACACTAATCATGGATCTGCACTTAGTTTCTATTGATCTTATCTCTACTCATCAAACCGAAAGGATTTAGAAAACCCTAACATGAGCAAACTTCACCAAAACGCATGTAAATAGCTCATACACTTCCTGCACACTCACAGATCCTAAATCCATGATTTGGATAGATTCTCATGCATGTTTCAAGCACACGGATTCAAGCCCAGAATAACTGAATTTAAGCATATACAAGGAACAGGATTATACACTCTCAGATGCACATGTCCTACATGTTATTGCTATGATGCCAAGGGAGATTCAAGAACTTACCTCCTGATGATCTTTGAACAAAGAAAAGAGAGAGCTCCACGCTTGTGTGCTACTGACTTGAGAATCGCTTCGGTCCTGAGAACTCAATGGTGGTGTAGCCGACTTCGGGAAGCCATGAGGTTTGATTTGCTTGCTCAAATCTTTGTAAGGAGTGAGGTGATGTTGACGATGCTTGGTGAGAAAGAGTGACCAAGTGATGAAAGTTGAATGATTTCTTGTGGGAAGTTTGAGGGTGAGGTGGTTATGGAGACTTAGAGCTTGTTATAAGATGTAACAAACTCTAAGAAGGTGTATGGAAGAAGAGAACCGAGAGAGGAAGAAGAGAGGGAGAGAGAGAGAGAGAGAGAGTTAGAGAGAGAGAGAGAGAGAGAGAGAGAGAGAGAGAGAGAGAGAGAGGGAGAGAGAGATAGAGGGAGAGAGAGAGAGAGAGTATGGTGATATAGTGAAGAGTGGAAGTGAGTGAGAATGAAGTGTATGAGTTTCTATTTATATGGCCAACCATTGGTTTGTGATTCACAATTCTTGAATGTGGGACTTGGACTAGTTTGCAATACCTCTTTCTCATTTTTCCAATGTGGGACTTGCAGCACACTTTTTCTCATTTTTCCAATGTGGGACTTTAGTGTGTTGAATGTAGTGAATCTTTTTCTATATTCTTGCATGGTTTGCATGGCCCTTTTTGAATGAGATGCTGCCATCGCCATTAGATGCTTAGCCAATCAACCAATGCCAACCCTTTCCAAATGACTCCCTTCCAAAGCATTATAGCTTCATGATCTTCAGCTCAAATGCCCAGGTTTTTGTTGCATAGCAAAGATGTCATAAGATGGAACATCATTCATGTTGGAAGGAGTAAGAGGAAATGATTAGAATTCACTCAAAATCACATTGGAACTATGGTGATGCAGCATTGGCTCGTGTCTGCGCGTGCTTGACCCAACTTGGGCTGAGACTTCTTGGTAACATAGACTTTTGTAAGGGCATGACTTTGGATGTTTCCCTCTTGGTCGACACGTGTTCAAAATTAGTGATCTTGGGTTCATCGGATAGAAGACATGGCAAATAATGGTTTAGAATCAATCTTTATCCGTATGGAGACTTAGAGGGCCTTATAATTGACATTCAATTTGGCACGCCAAGTGTTTGACGAAATGCGTACGCATGACCTGAATTTCTGCCCTGCCAGAAGTATGCGCTTGACATTGTGAGGGTGCTACTTTGGAGCTTTATATCTGATTCAATACTTATCCAAATGATCCAAATCTTGCCTTGTTTGAAAGAGAACATGGAGGAGAATGGAATGATACCACGTTTGCACTCACAGCCTTTTCGTAGAGTTCAAAGACCAGCTTGACATTTGGCATGCCAAGTGTTTGACAAAAGGCCTACGCATGACTTAATGCCTGACCTGAATTAAGACTTGTAACCTATGATGATTTCCAAACTTCCAAGGATTGTATCTCTTAAATCAAGCTTCAAATGAAAAAGTGTCCAACTACAAAGTTGTTCTCCTCCATGAGAGGAACAACTTTGATATTGGAAATTTCTCCAAAAAATGCCATTTGCCACGTGTAAATTGGTGATGAAGTGAGCTGTTCATTAGACTTTTTAAGAACCAAAAATTTTTCTAAGTGTGAAAACTTTCCATTTTTGATTTTTTTATATTTTTGGCGAATTTTGTCGAACTCCCGATTTTATTCATTCCTCGACTTTTCTTGACCGATTTTCCACCAAAAGTCAATATTCGAACAACTCTTCCGATTTTGACCCAAAAGTCAACTGTTCTGATTTTCCTCCGATTTTAATGAAATTCCCGATTAATCAGCTTCTGACCAGTGGCGATCAACAGAACACTTCCGCACGGCCATCATACCATCGCTCTTTATAAAATCAGCTCTTGATCAGTGTGTTGACCAAAAAGTCAACTGCGTTGACTTTGGTCAAGAAACCCTAATTCAGGATAATCAGATGAACGACAAGCTTGTACTTTCCAACCAATACCCTATCTTGAAGGTGAGGAAATCCCGATTCAAGAATGCCCTTAGAAGGATAATGCCACCGGATCGGACCTCAGATCTTTATATTTAAGCAGGAGTTCTTTGTGCCAGGAGCTCTTTCTCGAAATAGTTACCATGATATGAATGCATGAATTGGGTCATGACCTAAATGATGTATGCAGATGGATTATAAGCCAGATGAATAAGGGTAGGACAAATTTGGGGTATGACACCAAGCGCATTAGAGGCTCCATCAAAAACCATAGTCCATCGGGATCCTGGATCGGGTCCTTCCTCCAATCCGGGTTGTTCGTAGTCAGTAACTAGCATAATATCTTCATCTGGAAAGTCAAAGTTCAATGCTTGATAATCATCCACTGATTGATGATCCAGATGATCAGCTACCACACTTCCTTTGATTGCCTTTTGCGAAGTGTACTGGATGTCATACTCTGTTAAGATCATTTGCCATCTTGCAATTCTTCCAGAGAGAGCAGGTTTTTCGAACACATATTTGATAGGATCCATTTTGGAGATCAGCAAAGTGGTATGGTTTAGCATATACTGTCTTAGTCGGTGAGCCGCCCATGCCAAGGCACAACAAGTTTTCTCGAGCAGTGAGTATCTTGTTTCACAATCGGTAAACTTTTTGCTAAGATAGTAGATTGCATGCTCTTTTCGGCCAGACTCGTCATGTTGCCCCAGTACACACCCCATTGAATCTTCTAACACTGTTAGGTACATTATCAGAGGTCTTCCTTCCACTAGTGGTAACAAGATTGGTGGTTTTTGAAGATATTCTTTGATCTTATCAAAGGCTAATTGGCATTTGTCGCTCCATCTTTCTACTTGATCTTTCTTCAACAATTTGAAGATTGGCACACAAGTAGTAGTCATATGGGCAATAAATCTGGCGATGTAGTTCAGACGTCCCAAGAATCCTCTGACTTGTTTCTCGGTACGGGGTATGGGCATTTCTTGAATGGCTTTGACCTTGGCAGGATCAACTTCAATACCCTTGCTGCTGACTATGAAACCCAAGAGCTTACAGGATCTTACTCCAAAGGTACACTTGTTTGGATTCAATCGCAACCTGTACTTCTTGAGTCTGTCAAACAGCTTATGCAGATGACCCAGATGTTCTTCTTCGGTGTTGGACTTTGTAATCATATCATCCACATAAACTTCTATTTCCTGATGAATTATATCATGGAACAGAGCTACCATTGCACGCTGATACGTTGCTCCTGCATTCTTTAAACCAAAGGGCATCACTTTGTAACAAAAGGTTCCCCAGGGTGTTGTGAAGGTTGTCTTTTCCATGTCTTCTGGCGCCATCTTGATTTGATTGTAACCGGAGAATCCGTCCATAAAGGAAAATACTTTGCATTGTGCAGTATTGTCAACCAGTACATCGATGTGAGGTAAAGGGAAATCATCCTTGGGGCTTGCCCGATTTAGATCTCTGTAGTCTACACACATTCTGACTTTCCCGTCTTTTTTAGGCACAGGCACGATGTTAGCTATCCATGGAGGATAACTCACAACTTTTAGAAAGCCAGCGTTGAATTGCTTCTCAACCTCGTCTTTAATCTTCTTGGACATGTCGGGCCTACTTCTTCACAGCTTCTGCTTAACTGGAGTGCTACCTTCTTTGATTGGCAAGCGATGGACCACAATATTGGTATCGAGACCAGGCATATCTTCGTAGGACCAAGCGAATATCTCGACATAGTCTTGTAACATTTGAATCAGTCTTTGCTTGACATTGTCTTCTAAATTAGCCCCTATCTTGACTTCTTTCTTTTCTTCGTCACTGCCCAGGTTGATAACCTCAATTGGCTCTTCATGCGGCTGTATAGTTCTTTCTTCTTGTTCTAATATCCTTGCAAGTTCCCTAGGTACTTCACAATCTTCCTCACTTTCGTCCTCAGTTTGGTAGATCGGATTTTCAAAGTCATGACTGGCAATAGCAGAATCGTTATCAACAGGATCCAGAATGAATGTGAATCTGCATTTATTATGTGGGTGTGTGTAAGAACACATAGCTATTTGAAAATGAATAAAGTAAAGAAAGAAACAAAAAGGATCACAAAATTTGAATATGCAAACGTCCCATGATTTTATTGAATGAACATATGATCATGGTATGACAAACCCTTATAAAAAGGACTAGTGTGCTTCGGGCAAGGCACCTGGCTTTTAAGTTCATGGTTCAATAGTACAGGAACCATTTTTATTTTTGAACATATAAACAACGAAAATAGGAAATTGCATTTACTCCTGATCAAAGGAGATAACATCTTCGGCTTCCCAGTTGTTCAATCCATTGTTGTAGTAGGGAATATCCAGTTGCTCCAGTTGCAGTTGTCTTCTTCGTCTTCCACAGCATTGACTTCTTTGGTGACGAGATGAGCTGTTGATCCTTCAGGATGAGCAAGATGCTCTGCTGGATATGAGAGCCCAGGCTGAGGTACCTCTTTTGGCTGAGAGAGATACTCGATAAGATCGTCCCATCCAGTTGGGATGATGTCTTTGATAGAGACTTGTGCACTCTGGGGAGCAGTGTACTTCACCAGAAAATCATTCTCGCCATTTGGTGTTTCCCAGACTTCTTCAGGAGTGACAGGGCTTGTGATTGTCATATTGTCTTCGAAATGTTCATCCCATCCAGTTGGGATAATGTCTTCAATAGCGATTTGCGAGCTCAGGGGAGCGGAATACTTCACCATAAAGTCATACTTGCCACTTGGTTCTCCCAGTGTATCCCATACTTCTTTTGGAATAAGTGGACTTTGATATTGCTTAGTGTCGCCCTCGGTTTTTATATCTCGTGAGAGATACGAACTGACTCTTCTTTTGTTTTTGAGTTTTTAAAATCAGAGAGTCGCCACCGACTTTTATTTTATCCAATTAAGGAAAGGTTTATAAAAGAAACAGAAAAAGACCTTTAAGAGATTTTGGGTTCGGGGGTAGGTTATACAAAGGGAAGGTATTAGCACCCCTTTGTATCCATGGATATCCATGGGCTCTTAATTGCTTAGCTCACTTGTTTGAATCATTTGTCTTGCCTTGAAATGCTTATATGTGGTTTTAAAATACCTTTGTAAATTAACTTTGTAATGATCCTTGTGCGGATGTATACAAAGTGCTTTATCTTTCGAAAAGATGTTTTGAAAAAAGATCTTTAATTTCGTAATGATCCTTGTTTGGATATATACAAAATGTTGTCTTTTTTTGATTTGAATTGAGCAAGCAATTAGGAGATCTACCCTAAGTTTATAAGGTCCTTTCCTATTTCTTTTAGAAAATTCTCCTTTGACCGGATGTAAACAAAAGTTTGGATTTGCATTTGAAACAGTAGAATTGATTTTGAAAAAAGTAACAGAGGGATTACCCTAAGAGGTGCAAGTGTGATTGTGTTTTGATTCAGATATTTTTGTCTTTGAAGTTAGTGATCTAACGCTTCAGTTTTTATCTTTGACATTCACGCAGTTTTATATGTACAGAATTTAAAATGCGGAAAGTAAATCTACGCTATTACATCGATTGTGAGAGAAATGTAAACTACGCTATTTACATGATTTTGACAACCTATACACTTTATCTAGGAATTTAAATTGCAATGAGATAAAGGGAAGTATTTTTGGATTTTTTAGATGGTTGATTTTAATTAGAATTAATGCATAATTAATTTAATTAAAATGAGAAAGAAGGTAGAAATAAAATTTAAACCTAAAATTAAGTCTAAAATATGTTCATATTTCTTATTAATTAATTTTAAAATAAAAACTATTTTTTTTGGATTTTTTGAAGTTGTTTTGGAAATTTATTAAGCTAATTAACATATAATTATATAAACAATTATACAAATAATTAAAACTTAAAGAGAAAAATATTCTAAATATGCACAAAATTAGTCTATAATATATAAACTAAATTTAATAAAAAGAACAAATTTTTTCTGATTTTTTTGATAGGTTGAAATAATTAAAAAGCAAATATATAAATATATACTAATTAATTAAACAAAATATTTTAATTATTAATAAAAATAAAATATTTTTGTGTAAAAAATTAATAGATTATTTTATAAACCTAAAAATATTTTTATTATATTTTTTTGATTTTTAAAACTATTTTAAATTAATTTTAGAAGTTAAATCAGATAAAAATAGAAAATATTTAAATCTGTGATCCTGTGTGGTAGAGGACTGAGTGTTCATGGTGAACATGCATGTTTGAGAGCGTTGGATGAAACAATAATATGATCTGATGGCTGTAATAAAGAGGGAGCATGATATGATGGTGGATGGTGTGCACCGAATTCAAGGAGAATTCATTATTCTGGCTGGGTCCCACGCGCGCAAGGTGGACCAATGGAAAAGCAAAGACTGGCCACGCAGGCAGTCAACTTTTCAAACTTACTATTCATCTTCTTCTTCATATTACCTGCGGATTTTGCTGCTGATTTTCTTGCTGATTTTTCCTTCAAATTTTCAATCTTTTGAACGACCTACAAAATGAAAATAAAAAAGAACAAGGGCCACCCATATCACCTAATTTGACCCTTCTAAACATGATAGCGGTGTTAGTTTTGTCATTTGGATCTTGCATCATGGAGAACGAAAGCTTCACATGTTTGAAGCTCAAAAATGGTGGGGCTTCAAAACCACGTTAGAGCTTGCATGTAATCACTCAAATCTACTCTATATCATGCCATGAGTCCATTCAAATGATTAGTTTGTATTATAGTTAAGTGCACATAGGAAAACGAAAGCTACATGGTTATAAGTAGGAAGATGATTATGCATGTGTTTGAGGTTGTTTCTATCACATGTTATAGTTCAAACCTTACCTATGATGTTATACAAGAGTGATAGAATGATTATATTGTATTGATAGTGGCTGGAAATATGAAAACGAAAATTACATATATTTGATATTTTTTTGACAATTTTATGGATTTCTTTGCTATTCTCTTGGTATAATTTCGGGTGTCTTGTGTTGATGAAGTATCCTACTTCATTTATAAGCAAAGAAGTGCTGCAAATTGAAGCTAAGAAGCATTGATTGCTTGTTTGAACTTTTGATTTTTTTATATTAAAAATCTTTGAATTTTTGACCATGGCTTGATCTTCTTGGTCTCTCTTGCTCTAGGCCTGCTTTGTACCTTCATGCTGCAGAGTATTGATCAACTTTGGTGGCTTTAGCTTAAGAATGAAGCATGGTATCATCATCCTTCACCATTTCTTCTTTAATTTAACTTTAAATGTAATAAAATTAAACCAAAAAAGAAATAAAAATGTCATGGGCCTTAGATTGGTCGTGGGAGGCCCTTAACATTGTTAGAATCATGTTTGGATCATGAAAAGTTGGCCCCTTTTGGAAAAAAAACATTTTTGATCAATGTTGGTTTCATGCATTTTCCCAAAATATAGCCAACTTCAACAAGGCATAAATCCCTCAATTTTGATCATATGAAGGAGTTCTTGTACTTTTTAGAAACCTCAAGATGTCCTCTACAAGCCACTTTGGAAAATTTTTTTCATTTGGAGAAGTTATCTTGATGTTAAGGCCTTTGACAAAAAACCACTTTTTGTTGACTTTGAAAATGACTTGTAATGTTTGAGCTCATATTTTTCAAATGGTGAATCCAATGACCATGGGATCAATTGCATTTGAAAGATAATTGAATTTCCTTCAAAACAAGCTTTGGTTGGAATTTTTTGAATGAACGAGGAGAGAGTTATGGCCGGTCAAAGTTCAGTTGACTTTTTAGAAGAAAACCCTAATTTTGAAACTTAGGGTTTTGTTGATTTTGATCTTTCCTTGATGAATTATGATCAACCAATGATCAAATGATGAATCTTTTGACAAAATATGGTTGTTGACAAAAATTTTCATTTTTGACTGTCTGTTGACTTTTCGGTCAAACTGGTCGTCTGTTGACTGTTTGAGCTGCTGACTGTGCGTCTGAGCGAATTGAAGTTTGAAAGTTTGTATGGTGGTACTTTGAGATATATGGAGGTCCATGAAATCCATTTGAGGTCTCAAAAAACTTGTTCTCCTGAAAAAATACAAAAACCCTAGTTAGGGACTGTTTGTGTAGGAGACAGTTAAGCGTACCTGATTTTTGTGCAGTGCTGAGTCTCTGCTGATCATGTGATTATCAGAAGACTTCTAGGACAAAAATCTTGGAATTTTGAAATGCAAAATATTGATTTGATTGATGATGCAAAACACGGAGAATCGCGCTGTCAGCGAGTTTGACTGTCAACTGGCTGTCTGGGCATTAACGTAACAGTTAAAGTGAAAATTCAATAGTTAAAGTTAATTTTTCCTTTTTGTTTTTTTGTTGTGTTAATGGTGAGAATTTATTTACATGAGTTGTTAGAAAAATTAGTGGGAAACAAAAAACTAATAATAATTTACTTGTTACCAGTACAGTCTGAATCCCCGGACTCTGCGCCTGCAAAAAATTTAATTTTGTACCAATTGCGTCAGTACTATTTATCTGCAAATAAATCTCAAATAAACAGTGTGTGTGAAGTGATAAACAGTAATTGGCGTTTGGGTAAGAATAAATTCAACAGCGAACCAAAATACCGTATAAGAAAAATTCTAAAAAACCGAGTATTCATAAAAATCAGGATATTTGTGAAATAAAATCCAAGATTATATGAAACTCCCAATTTTTAGACAGAAGTCTGTTGTCTTCTTTTTGAAAAAGATGCGGGCAAATTTTGGGGTATAACACTTAGCAATGGAACCTGTGATACTTATGTCATCTTCAAACTGATCATCCCATCCAGTTGGGACAATGTCTTCAATGGCAATCAGAGAACTCTGCGGAGCAGTGTACTTCACTAGAAAGTCGTACTTGCCGCTTGGTTCTCCCAACGTATCCCAAACCTCCTTGGAAACGGGTGGAACTTCATTTGGATGTTGCTTAGTAATATGGTTCGAGATCACTTCGTCGTCTTCAATAGCATTTACTCCTTGGCTGATGAAATGGGACATTAATCCGCTAGAATGAAGACTTTGATCATTCTTCCGAGTTCCATTAGCATAGCCCAGACCTAGCTTATCGAACTTGTAAGGCACATCAAGGAGTTGTCCCCATACTGTGCAACCACCCTCTTCGATCACAGCCTTAGCATCTTTGAGAGAAGCCATTGTTGGAGTTATTCTTGTAGCAGGAGTAGCAGAAATATGTTTGGCAGTAGAGATGGCTGGAGGAACCACCTCAAAAGATTGGCAAGGGGTTTCGGTGAATTCACCATCCATCTCAACATACTTGGAGTTACTCAGGTGGCTAACCACATATTCTTCTTCGCCATAAACTGTGACAACCTTGCCTTTTACCGGATATTTTAACTTCTGATGCAGGGTAGAAGTTACAGCGCTTGCCCCATGTATCCAAGGGCATCCTAGTAAACAGGAGTACGCTGGATGAATTTCCATCACGTAAAAGGTAGAATCAAAGATCTGAGAGCCCACTCTGATTGGGAGCTTAACTTCTCCGTATACTGTTCTTGTTGACCCGTCGAAGGCTCTTACCACAACATCGCTTGGTTGTAACACAACTCCTTCGAAGTCAAGTTTCTCCAGTACTACTTTTGGTAACACATTTAACGAGGAACCATTGTCTACCAACACATGAGATAAAGTGGTGTCGTTACATTCAATAGAGATGTGCAGGGCTCTATTGTGATTTTTCCCAGCAGGGGTTAAATCAGCATCAGAGAAACCGAGACCGTTATCCATTGTTAGACTGGCAACACAATTTTCAAACTGGTCGACTGAAATCTCCTGTGGTACATGTGCAGCTTCCAAGAATTTCATCAGAGCTTTAGCATGAGCTTCCGAATACTTCAACAGGGATAACATTGAAATCTTTGAAGCAGTGTGCCCCAGTTGTTCAACAATATCATAATCACTTTTGCAGATGATTTTCAATATTTCCTCCATTTCTTGCCTCGAAGGATCTTCAACAGTGACTTCAACAGGTACTTGAACTGGTTCAACTAGTGGCTCTTTGCCTTGAGTATTGACATTTTGATTAGGAACCGGGACCTGGACTGGAGTAGTAGTAACATTTGGAGAAATTTCTGGCGAAAAGATCCTTCCACTTCTTGTAATCTTACTAGTTCCCACAATATTATCAACAGCTGGATCAGTAAAATTTACGGCCTCTTCAGTCAAGGTGTCTTGTTTAACTCCATGGACATAAACATTAGCGCCATAACTCCACGGGACAGCTTTGTCTGAGGAATATGGAAATGGAGCCGGATTGGTGATGATTACAGATGCTACCCTGGGTACAGCTGAAATCTTGAAGGGAGCCTTGGTAGGGATTTTCAATGGCACGTTAGAAACCACTGAGACGTCCTCTATCTTCATCCCATTTGAAAAAACTTCGCACAAATTGTCTATAGAAGGGAGTTTCTCAAACATAATGATACGACGATCCATCCACTTTTGAATTCCTCTTTTCAGGTTTTCACAACCATTGGGTAGGTGTACACAATAATAGCAATCAGGGTCACAGCCTGGAAATAAACCAGCTTGTATTAGCTTTCTTTTGATTTCAAGGAGCGGAGTTGACAGTTCTCTCACATCATAGATATAAACAGTGTCCATGATAGCATTAACGGTCTTGTCGTGTTTTGGCATAGGCGCAGTGATGACATTTGGAGTCTCTAGAGGATCAAATTCAATTTCCCCTGCATCTATCATGTCTTGGATATTATTTTTCAGGGCCCAACAGTGATCTGCGTCATGTCCAGGACAATTGGAATGGTATGCACATGTTGCGTCGGGGCGATAACTAGGAGAGGAAGTGTTGACATTCATTGGAGGATCTTTTAATGTAACCAGATTTGCTTTTAACAAGTGCTGCAATGTTTGAGAGATCGGCATGTTGATTTTGGTGAAGTTTCTTCTCGGTGCATCTGGTCGACGCGTATATTTCGGCGGTTGATCTTTTTGAGGTGCAGATGCAGATATCAGAACAGCCCCTACAGATTGGTGATGCTCACTTTTGCGACCTTTCTGACTGTGCACTGTATTGACTTCATTCCTCCCACTGATGGGCCTCTTTGTAGTACCAGAGGAGGAGCCTACTTGAATTTTTCTACTTTGAATGCCACTTTCGACACGCTCTCCAGTTAATATCAGGTCAGTGAAACCTGACGACGAGCTTCCCAGCAAATGACTATAGAAAAGGCCAGTTAAATTGCCCATGAACATGTCGACCAGCTCGCGATCAGATAAGGGAGGTTGAACCCTTCCAGCTAGATCTCTCCACTTTTATGCATACTCTTTGAAACTTTCTTTTGGTGCCATGGTCATGCCCCGTAGTTGAGTACGGGTTGGTGCAAGGTCAACGTTGTATTGATACTGTTTGTAGAAAGCAGCAGCCAGATCTTCCCAGGTGTGAACTTTTGTACTTTCTAGTTGGTAGTACCACTCGAGTTGAGTACCCGACAGACTTTCTTGGAAGAAATGAATCCACAACTTTTTATCTGCTGTATGAGGTTGTATCTTTCTTACATAGGACCTTAGATGCAGCTTTGGGCAAGAGACTCCATCATACTTTGCAAAGACAGGGACTTTGAACTTTGGAGGGATAACAACATCTGAGACGAGTCCAAGATCATTGAAGTCTAAACCAGGTATTTTCTGTATCTCCATAGCTTTCATGCGTTCTTCCAACTGCTGGTATTTGCTATCACCCTGTTCGTCTTCGGAATGATAATCTTCTTCGTCAGGAGAGAGAGAGAGAGAGAGAGAGAGAGAGAGAGAGAGAGAGAGAGAGTTTGGCAGAACCCTGGTTGCTGTGATTGTCTTCTTGATCACCTTCACCGACTTCTTCAGGGATTGGCGCTTTTCTGGGTATCCTAGCTGGGACTCTGACTTTCCTCACGAGGTGGCTTAAACCTACAGATCCCTTGGACTTCTTTTTCTTCTTGGTCATCAGGGCTTTCAGTTCCTGTTGCCCCTTTGCTAGCTCCAGAATTGCTATCTGAACTTGGGCGTTTTGTGCCTCGAGATTCTTGATGCTTATTTCGGAATCCATCCCTTCTAACTGAAATAAACAGTAAGGAGATGAGAAACATGTTATGTGAACCTGTTATACAATGTTTATGAATGAAATGTATATGCAATGTTTTCAAGGATCTTAGAATTTAAATTTGTTTAAACAAAAGAGAAACAAACATTTATTAGTCAAACATTTTATTTCTTTTTCTTTTCCCCCTTTTTTTCTTTTTTTTTCTTTGCCTCTTTCGAGCTTACAAGATAAAGCAACAAATAAAGAAAATAAAGGACTCTTCAAGCCTCCCATGGACGCTTTCTCTTTGCACCCAGGAACGTGTTGATCTGTTGTTCTTCATGGAGTTGTCTGGTGAACTCCAACACTTTCCTCTCATAGTCTTGACAGTGTGCTTTGAAGGTGTCCCTTTCTCCTTTTAGTTGAACCCAAGATTTTTGCAACTCTTCCAGGTCAGTTGGCATGTCCGAATGTAGAATAACTCGAGGTTCCTCCCCTTCAATTTCTGGCTCAATGGTCATAGGTAGGATAGCGGGATATGGCATGATGAACTTCTGAGCACGAGCACGCACCCATTTGAGGTAAGGCTCCATGGGAATAGAATTCTATTGTCCTAAAGTCTTGCTTTCTACTTTGTAGACACTTCCCCAAGCATGTATAAACCTTCGTCGATATCTTTGGGAATCATTTTCGTAGTCGAACATAATGCCGTGGATGATCATGTTGTGAGGACCATTTCTTCGTGCATATCTAAATTGGCGCAAAGCTAAAGAGGGATTGTAGGTGATGCCTCCCCTAATGCCAAGGAGTGGCACATTAGGGTACTCCACACAATGGTCAATGAGAGTGATGTCTTCTTGAAAGAAGTTGTTCCACCGGATATCTGAATGAGACAGAGACATAATCCTGCGAGACCATTGCATCCTTTGTTCGTTTCTCAACATTGATCGGGGAATGTGTGATGTAAACCATCTAGCCAGTAGTGGTACGCAACATATAAGAGTTCCTCGCTTTTTCATGGTACGAGTGTGTAGAGAATGTAGAATGTCTCCCAGCAAAGTAGGTACCAGATTGTGGGTTAAGAAAATGTTGATAGCGTGCACACTTATGAATTGGTCGGGATTAGGGAATAAAACCAACCCATAAATCAAAAGAGCCGCAACTTCTTCAAAAGCTTGGTAACTCCTATCCTTTAACAATGATCGAGCCTTTCCCATTAAGAACTTAGCAAGCAAACCCTCGACTCCACTCTTTGTTTCCCAATTAGACTCGATTTCTGACTTTCGTAAATGTAAGGCAGCGACAATGATTTCAGGCTTTGGGATCTTTTCTAAACCAGTGAAAGGTAATTGATCTCGAACAGGTAACCCTATTAGTTCAGAGAATTCCTCCAAGGTGGGCACTAGCTGGTAATCAGGAAATGTAAAACAATGATGCTCGGGATCAAAGAATTGGAACAAGACTCGTATCATATCTTCTTCAAATTTTGAGGTAACCAAATGGAGTAGGTGACCATGCCTCTCGGTGAATTGAGCATTTCTGGGAAATTCTAATATTAATTCCTTAAGTTCAGATGGTACTGTTGAGATGTTGATCCAGATGTAATTTCTGGTAGCGGGAGTCATTTACCTGCAACAACAGAACAAAGGTAAACTCTTCGATCCTTGAAATGTTTAGTGAGAAAAATGATATGTTTATGATGCTTATGATGTCATGATGTCAAACATGTGGAAAACACAAACAAATCACACAATAGCCTTAGGTTTAAAGGCTTGCATGAGGTTTATAGGTGATACCCTCCCCACTGAAGTTGAGTTGGTTTAAACCTGTCTTAAAATGGTATTCGGGTTCTATGATCCTTGGAGACAACATCTCAATACGGCACTCGGACGGCCGATCAAAACATTCCTCGAGGATAACTAACTTTGATCAATTTCAAAGCCAGTCACTTAATAGGCCACAAGTTAAGTTCAACTAAAGGTTTTAAGGCAAATTAGTGCTGGATGACATTTCGGAAGCCTAACATACTCCTTGATCGTTTTCAAGGGATATCATTACAGACCAAAGTGTCGCACTAACGGTGACTACCAGATTAACCATATCGGTACATGCCGTACAGTTTCCTTGGTCTATTGTCACATACTTAAAGTATCTCGAGATTCGGGTTAGAATCTTTCACACAAGTAAATACCCAAACAAACCTTTGAAAAATAGAGCAAACAAGACAAACAATTGAAAACATCGAAGTGATCTAATCTCTAAGGTAACCCCTTTTGAAAACATTTTCTTTTTGAATTCCCCAGCAGAGTCGCCAGTTCTGTAATCCTCGGTTTTTTTGTGGGATGCGAACTGACTCTTCTTTTTATTTTTGAGTTGTGAAAATCAGAGAGTCGCCACCGACTTTTATTTTATCCAATTAAGGAAAGGTTTATAAAAGAAACAGAAAAAGACCTTAAAGAGATTTTGGGTTCGGGGTAGGTTATACAAAGGGAAGGTGTTAGCACCCTTTGTATCTATGGTTATCCATGGGCTCTTAATTGCTTAGCTCACTTGTTTGAATCGTTTGTCTTGCTTTGAAATGCTTGTATGTGGTTTTAAATATTTTGTAAAGATTTAACTTTGTAATGATCCTTGTGCGGATGTATACAAATCTTTCGAAAGATATTTTGATGGTTTGAAAAAGATTTTTAACTTCGTAATGATCCTTGTTTGGATATATACAAAGTGTAGTCTTTTGAAAGTTTGTTTTGAAAAACAGTGATGTGGAAAAGCTTTTGTTGTTTTTGATTGAGCAAGCAATTAGGAGGTATACCTTAAGTTCATAAGGTTCTTTCCCATCTCTTTTAGAATAAAATTAATTTTAGAATAAAATTAATTTTTTTTGTGATTTTTGAAATGATTTTGAAATTATTAAGTTAATTAACATATAATTATACCAATAATTATACACATAAATTAAACTTAAAGGAAAAAATATTCTAATTATGCACAAAATTAGTTTATAATATATAAACTAAATTTAATAAAAAGAAAATATTTTTTTCTTATTTTTTTGATAGGTTAGAAATAATTAAAAGATAAATATATAAATATTATCTAATTAATTAAACAAATATTTTAATTATTAAGAAAAATAAAATATTTTTGTGTCAAAAATTAAGACAATATTTTATCAACCTAAAATATTTTTTGCATATTTTTTTGATTTTTTAAACTATTTTAAAATAATTTTACAAAGAAAATTAAATAAAATAGAAAATATATTTAAATTTGTGATCCTGTGTGTTTGATCTATGAGGGAGTATGGTGTTCATGTGTTTATGAGCGTGTGATGATGATACAGTGACAATCCAAGGGCTGTGATTTGAGGCACATGGTAGTCTTGGGAAAAAATAAAGCATTAAATTAGTGGGGGTGACCAAAGTCAGACTGGGCCCACCACATCCTGCGTGGACCAATGGAAATTGAGGGAGGAAGAGTTGAAAAGTTGACTGGCCAGCAAGAAGATGCCACACGAGCGGAGAGAGGAGTCAATATTTACTGGCGAACCACGCGTGGTCGTCTTCAACCTCCGTCTCCTTCAGCTTTTTCTCTGCGCGAATTATGGCGGTTTAAACCGTCGTTTTTTGCTTCGCAGAAACGCCATAACTTACATGTGCTCATAACCTGCAAAAATGGAACCAACAAAAAAAACAACCAGCCCAGATCTACTTAAAATTTCCTCCTGAACATGAATATGGGGTTAGTTTCTTCATTTGAGCATGTTAAATATGAAAACAAAAAGATTGAAGCTTTGAGCTTCAAACATGGCACACCATGGTTCAGGGCTTTAAGCTCACATGTGATACGTTAAACCTACTCCATACGTCTCCTTCAGCTTTTTCTCTGCGCGAATTATGGCGGTTTAAACCGTCGTTTTTTGCTTCGCAGAAACGCCATAACTTACATGTGCTCATAACCTGCAAAAATGGAACCAACAAAAAAAACAACCAGCCCAAATCTACTTAAAATTTCCTCCTGAACATGAATATGGGGTTAGTTTCTTCATTTGAGCATGTTAAATATGAAAACAAAAAGATTGAAGCTTTGAGCTTCAAACATGGCACACCATGGTTCAGTGCTTTAAGCTCACATGTGATACGTTAAACCTACTCCATATGATCTCAGAAAGATAACAAAGGCATTAGCTTTCATTTAAACATGCTTATAATGGAGATATTAAAAGTTGAAAATATGCATAAATATGTTACTTTTGAAACATGAGTTCTATGAGCATATAGCCATGGGTAATGATCCAAACTTACTAATTTATGTCTTAGAAGATGATTTGGACAATTAGTTTGTATTGATAATGGTTGAAAACTAGAAAACGAAAATTACAAAGTTTTGATATTTTTTTGAAATTTTTGTGAGTTTCTTGGCTATTCTTTGGTGGATTTTCGTGTGTGTTTTGTTGCTGAAGTATTCATGTCAATTATAAGCAATATGAGTGCTGAAATCTTAAGCTACCAAGCTCTTGAGCGTCTTTGAACTTTTGATTTTTTAATAATAAAAGCTTTGAATTTCTTGGCCATGGCTTCAATTTTCTTCACCCCTCTTGCCATAGGTCTTCTGTACCTCTATGTTGCAGAACTTGGATCAAACTTGGTGACTCAAGCTAAGGACAAAAGTCTTGAATCATTATCTTGAACCATTTCTTTTTTAATTTAACTTTAATTGAAACAAAACTAAATTAAAAAAGAAAAAAAATGTCATGGGCCTAATGTTGGTCGTGGGAGCCCTTTAACATCATTAGAAACATGTTTGGATCATGAATGCTTGGCCTCTTTTGAAAAAAAAACAATTTTGATCAATGCTAGTTTCATGCATTTTCCCAAAAAATAGTCAACTTCAACAAGGCATAATTCCCTCAATTTTGATCATATGAAGGAGTTCTAGTACGTTTTAGAAACCTCAAGATGTCCTCTACAAGCTACTTTGGAAACTTTTTTGCATTTGGAGAAATTATCTTGATGTTATGGGCTTTGACAAAAAACTGCTTTTTGTTGACTTTGAAAATGACCTATAATGTCTTAGCTCATATTTTCCAAATGGTAAATCCAATGACCATGGGACCCATTTCATTTGAAAGATAATTGAATTTCCTTCAAAATAAGCTTTGGTTGGAATTTTTTGGATGAACGAGGAGGGAGTTATGGCCGGTCAAAGTTCAGTTGACTTTTTAGGAGAAAACCCTAATTTTGAAACTTAGAGTTTTGTCGATTTCTGAACTTTTCTTGATGAATTATGATCAACCATTGATCAAATGTTGAATCTTTTGACAAAATATGGATGTTGACAAAAAATTTCATTTTTGACTGTCTGTTGACTTTTCGATCAAACTGGTCGTCTGTTGACTGTTTGAGCTGCTGACTGTGCGTCCGAGCGAATCGAAGTTTGAAAATTTGTCTGGTGGTACTTTGAGACATATGGAGATCCATGAAATCCATTTGAGGTCTCAAAAAACTTGTTCTCCTGAAAAAAACAAAAACCCTAGTTAGGGACTGTTTGTGTAGGAGACAATTAAGCGTACCTGATTTTTGTGCAGTGTTGAGTCTCTGTTGATCATGTGATTATCAGAAGACTTCTAGAACAAAAATCTTGGAATTTTGAAATGTGAAAGATTGATTTGAATGATAATACAAACACGGAGAATCGTGCTGTCAGCGGGTTTGACTGTTAACTGGCTGTTTGGGTATTAACGTAACAGTTAAAGTGAAAACTTAACAGTTAAAGTTAATTTTTTCCTTTTTTGTTTTTGTTGTGTTAATGGTGAAAAAATTATTTACATGAGTCGTTAGAAAAACACAAACATAATAAATAAATAAAATATACCGTGCGCGAATGAAATTACTGATAATAATCTTGAGAAGGATTTAATGCACAGGAAAAATAAATACTTAACTAGCAATAAACACACATAATATTATCTTGATAATTAAACGACGGTACAACAGACAATACAATATTTAATACTGACAGTACAAATATTACATAATATAACGAACAGTACGACAAATATAATGAACGGTACATTATTTGAAAGCGAAAGATACGACAAACTTTAAGTATGACGATTAAAAACCCATGCTATAAACAACAATATATAGATGTACAGGAGTGCAAGCATCCCAGGTCCGCATTTTTCAGGACTATGCAGACAGAAAAAGGACATGATCACCACAAAAACAGTGATGACAACAAGAAAAAACGTATCCACCCACTTTGCCATTTTTGCCGGGGAAGAAGAGAAAATAATTATGAGATAGAAATTTGGGAGATGAGTGAAATTTGATGTGAGAATTTATGGAAAAAATGAGGGGTATATACAGAGTGAAAAGAAGGATGGAGACGTTGGGGAATGAAGTGATACCGTACAAAAAAGGAAAGTTTGAGTGGTAGTAGGATTTGAAAGAGAGTGTATGGAATAAAGTTAGGATTTGATTTGAAAAAAAAGATTTGAAAAGAAAGGAAAAGATTTGAAAACAATAATATAGTACAAAAATTAGTGGGGAACAAAACCAATAATAATTTAATTGTTACCAGTACAGTCTGAATCCCCGGTCTCTGTGCCTTCAAAATTTAATTCTGTACCAAATGTGTCAGTATTATTTATCTGAAAATAAATCTCAAATAAACAGCGTGTGAAGTGATAAACAGTACTTGGCGTTTGTGTAAGAATAAATTCAACAGCGAACCAAAATACCGTATAAAAATATTCTAAAAAACTGAGTATTCATAAAATCAGGATATTTATGAAATAAAATCCAAGATTATATGAAACTCCAAATTTTTTAGACAGAAGTCTGTTGCCTTCTCTTTTGAAAAAAGATGCGGGCAAATTTCGGGGTATAACAGTAGTTTTCTTGGTCTGGCAGGTTACTATAGAAAGTTCATTGAAGGATTTTCGAAGTTGGCGTTACCAATGACTAAGTTAACAAGAAAAGGGCAGGTATTTGTATGGGATTCAGAATGTGAACAAGGTTTTCAAGAATTGAAGAAAAGATTGACAAGTGCTCCGATCTTAATTTTGCCTAATCCAGCTAAGTCTTTCAATGTGTACTGTGATGCTTCACTGATGGGTTTAGGTGGTGTTTTGATGCAATATAAGCAGGTATTGGCCTATGCTTCAAGACAGTTGAAAATTCATGAAAGGAATTATCCAACTCATGATTTGGAATTGGCGGCTGTGGTGTTGTGTTGAAATTGTGGAGACATTATCTTTATGGTTCTCGATGTGAGGTATTCAGCGATCATAAGAGTCTGAAGTATCTCTTCGATCAGAAGGAACTTAATATGAGGCAAAGGAGATGGTTAGAATTTCTGAAAGATTATGATTTCGATTTGAATTACCATCTTGGTAAAGCAAATGTTGTTGTTGATGCATTAAGTAGGAAGTCATTGCATATGTCTATGTTAATGATGCGAGAATTGGATTTAATTGAGCAATTTCGAGATTTGAGTTTAGTATACGAAAGTACTTCCAATAGTGTTAAGTTGGGAATGTTGAAGTTAACTAATAGTATCCTTGAGGAGATTAGAAACGGACAGAAATATGACGTTGGCTTGGTAGAAAAGTTGACATTGATTAACCAAGGTCAAGGAGGTGAATTCCGAATTGACGAGAATGGTGTTATAAGGTTTGGAGACCGTGTGTGTGTACCCGAGGTTGCTAAGATCAGAAAGAGTATTATGGAAGAAGGACACCGAAGTGGATTGAGCATTCATCCTGGTGCTACCAAGATGTATCATGACTTGAAGAAGTTGTTTTGGTGGCCTGGAATGAAGAAGGAAATTGCTGAGTTTGTTTATGCTTGTTTGATTTGTCAGAAGTCAAAAATTGAGCATCAGAAGCTGTCGGGATTGTTGGAACCGTTGTTTGTTCCGGATTGGAAGTGGGATGGAATTTCTATGGACTTTGTATTTGGTTTACCTAGAACGAGCAAGAATTGTGATTCTATCTGGGTTATTGTAGACCGGTTGACGAAATCTGCTCACTTTATTCCAATAAGAATAGATTATCCGATGGAGAAGTTGGCTCAGTTGTATGTTGAGAAGATAGTGAGTTTGCATGGTGTTCCGACTAGTATTGTGTCGGATAGAGATCCGAGGTTTACTTCTAAGTTCTGGACAGGATTGCAAGAAGCCTTAGGTACTAAGTTGAGGTTGAGTTCTGCTTATCATCCGCAGACAGATGGTCAGACGGAGAGAACGATTCAATCGTTAGAGGACTTGTTGTGAGCTTGTGTATTGGAGAAAGGTGGTGCTTGGGATAGTTATTTGCCTTTGATTGAGTTTACCTATAACAATAGTTATCATTCGAGTATTGATATGGCTCCGTTTGAAGCATTGTATGGTAGGAGATGTAGAACGCCGCTGTGTTGGTACGAATCTAGAGAAAATGCGGTGGTTGGACCGGAGATTGTGCAACAAACTAGCGAAAAGATCAAAATGATTCAGGAGAAGATGAGAGCTTCTTAGAGTCGTCAGAAAAGTTACCATGACAAGAGAAGGAAGGATATTGAATTTAAGGAGGGAGATCATGTGTTCATGCGAGTTACTCCAATGACTGGAATTGGGAGGGCCTTGAAGTCGAAGAAGTTAACTCCACGTTTCATTGGTCCATTTCAGATTACTAAGAAGATTGGAAAGGTTGCTTATCAGATTGCTTTACCGCCTGCACTCGCTAATTTGCATGATGTGTTCCATGTATCTCAGTTGAGGAAATACATTGCGGATCCGTCTCATGAGATTCAGGTAGATGATATACAGGTGCGAGACAATCTGACTGTAGAGACATTACCTATGAGGATTGAGGATCGTAAAGTGAAGCAGTTGCGAGGTAAAGATATAACAACGGTGAAAGTGGTTTGGGGAGGACCAGCCAGTGGAAATGTTACATGGGAGTTAGAGAGCCAGATGAAGGACTCATACCCGAAAATTTTCGTCTAAGGTATGTTTTCGAGGACAAAAACTCTTTTAGTGGGGGAGAGTTGTAACACCCCATAATTTCAGTTTATTAATTTAATTTGGATTTAAATTAAATAATTGGAATTTTAGTATTTTAATTGGATTTAATTGGAAAATGATGGAGTAAAATCTATTGGGCTTATGGTGTGATGTTAGTAAAAGAGGGGTGCTAATTAGTTAGGCCTTTTACTAAGTTGTGGTTAATTTATTTTATTTTATTTTTCATAAAATAAGAAAAAGGAACCATTTGGGGAGAAAAGAAGAACACGTGAAAAGGGCAAGAACGTGGAACCGGAAGGAGAGCATTCAAGAGATTCATCGAGGTAAGGGGGGACTCTTCCTTTTAGTACCTCTTATGTGATCTTAGGTAATAGGTAGATTGATGTATGGTTTGATTCAATTAGACATTGGGATTGTTAGGTTAGATTGTTATAATTAGATTGAATTGATGATGATTATGTGAACTTTTTGGTATATAATGAGTTTAAATGATGTTTTATGGTGTATAATTGAATGTATGATGATTATATGCCTGTATGTGATGTCTGAAGTCGATTTTGGACTGGTATTGGGTGAAATCGCAGGGTCTGTCGCAGACTTGGGGTTTGCTGAAATCGCAGGTCCGCTGAGCGGAGGTCCCAACGTAGTTCGCTTCTGTTGGACGTCGCTAGAGGTCCGCTGAGCGGAGGTCTGAAGGATTTCGCTTCTGCCTTGCTTCGCTGAGCAAGAATTTTCTAAAACTTTAAAATAACGTATCTTTTGATCCGTGAATCATTTCTTAGTGCCGTTTTGGGCGTTGTGCAAGAAATTGAATGTTTTATATGATGAATGATGAATATGGGCAGTAGCCGACTTTATTTCTTAAAAACTCGATTTAATTACTTGATGAGAATTGAACATTGTGTGCATATGAGATATGAGAATTGAACATTTTGTGCATATGAGATAGGTGTGACAATGTGATTGATGTGATGATGAATTGGTTGTGATTATTATTATGATTGTGATGAATGCATGACTATTTGAATAAGGTTGAAAACATGTACATACTTATTCGGTGATGTGGTGTTGAGATGAATCATTCATCGTGATTCGGTGATGTTTTTAAGTATGTTATGTGTGTTTCATTCATTCATACGCATTTGATGTTGGATCCCGGTGATGTTTGGATCGTTGGTGGACATATTTCCCATTGTGCGGAAATTGTGTCGGTGGGCCGTATCTCGATGAGGCGTAGATCGGTTAGTGGATTGATTCCACGGTTTATTGATACCACATGCATAGTGTCAGTTGTGTCATGTGCATTTTGTCATAACGTGATTGTATGGATTTCTGTGTTATGTGTTGTAATCTATTATGGTGTGAATCTGAATATGTATAATTAGGTGAACGGTATATTATGATGCTTGTTATTTATGAATTGCATAATATTTACTAATTGAGAATGAGACTCACCCTTACATGTTGTCATTTTCAGATTGAGGAGTAGCGGCATTAGTGCTTGGTGAGGATGACTCGTAGAGTTTATCCGTTTATATTGGGTTGTGTTGGTCATGCTCTGATCTGTAACACTGGGAAACGATAGTTTTAGAGTTTTTATGAGATTACTCTGTTTTAATTGGTGTTGGATTATATTTCCTTTTGGTTGTATTTGATGATGTTTCTTATTCCGCTGTGATAAACACGATTATGTTTTGTGAACCGTTTCCTAATGAAGCATGACTTTGACCTTAGTTGAATTTTCTGTTTTAATTAATTGCGGCACCCTTGTGCGTATGTTTTTACTCTGATTATTTATTTAAATTGCCGCGGGGTTTAGAAGGGTGTTACATTTTTGGTGAATAAAATCTGCGGATTTTGTCCTCCAAGATTGGTGAGTTTTGGGGGTTTTTGTCAAGAGACTTCATCAACGATTCAGCTTAGTGTAGAGATTGAAGAACAAGGGTTCGAGCAGTTCACGACACTGCAGAAAAGGAATCAAAGATAAGCTTTTGGAAAATACTTGATCTGGCTCAAGATCAAGGGGGAAGAAGATACAAAGAATCAACATATTCGGTTTATCGTTATTGCTTTGTTATCTTCTTTGTATAAACTCTTTTCAAACATAATGAAAGACATCCCAATTCCCGTTTGGAATTGGGGGCAGATGTAGTCATAGCGAGGACGATCGACGAACTGCCTGAACAAATATCGTGTTCTTATTGCTTTTATCTTTTCGTTTACGTTTCGCTTATTTCTGGTCATAATTGCAAATTGATTAACATATCAAGTGTTAAACTTGTGTGATAAGATTCTGCATAATCATCACAAGTCACCACACATTGATACATAACTCAATTTGGACATTATCACCAAGTGTTTGATATATTGCTTTCATCATATACCTAAGTCATTGAAAACAAGTTTACTCAAGCAAACACTTAAACGATTTATCGCATTTCAACCTGTTGATTCTCTAATTGTTTCCATCATTACATCGTAATCAGTTTGTGGTTTAAATACATATATGATCCTTCCCGTAGCGGTGTTAGGTGCCAAATTGTGTTTATATTTAGTTTAATTAATGGCACCTTTCGACCGTTTTTATCGGATATTCGTACAATTCCCTGAAGTTTTAGATAATTATTTATAGTTTATAATATTAAGCTTTCATTTTATGTTAATATGTGTTTTAGTTATGATTTTTGTAGGTTTTAGCCAATTTTGGGGAAGTTTGGAGCTTGTTTTGAGCTTTGCAAGAGAGTCCCAGGCAGAGAGTTGCGCGCGTCGCGCGGAGATGTGGGCGCGTCGCGCCCTGGGCGAGACATTTTGGAGTTTCTGGCAGAGAGTTGCGCGCGTCGCGCGCATGGGCGGTTTATAATTTTAAGTGTATTGGCGCGAAGCGCGCTGGAGGGCGCGACGCGCCCTGGACAGATTTCAGAATTCTATATAAAGGGGTTTTCAGATATTTTGGAGGGTTGGTTGATCTTGAGAGCTAAAAAGAACACTTGTGCACTGTAGCAAACAAAGAATCGAAGATTGGAAGCTTTGATCGTCGATTAATTGCCTTTGATGCTTGTTGATCTTCATCCTTTACTTCTTGTGCAAGCTACCATTCTCATGGATAGCTAAATCACTTTTGTATCAAGATAAGATGTAATCTTCCTAGCCTTTTGTATGTTTTTCTTGTGAATATATGTGTATGAACAAGTGATGATCAATATAGATGGTTTAGTTTGTTTATTAAAGCTTTTTCTTTGGTATAAGTGTTTGAGACATCAATGTTTGTATCTAGACCTAACTAATCATCTTTCAAACTATAAGTTGCAGACATGGATTTAGAGTTTGATGTTTACTAAGTATCGGTTCTTAAAACGTTATTTGTATTGTTTAAACGGTGGAGAAATCGTCGGTTAAACAATACGGTAAATCTAACTATATCGTTGCGGACACGGACGATATAGGTGTCGATACGTAATTATATTGATCGTTAGCAAGTTCATAAGCATCTATTTATAAGGAGACATACAAATTTAGGTCGATGAAATCGAATCTTGATACATTTTCTTTAACTTAGAACTTTCATTAATTTACTCTTTGCTACAAAAAGAATTGAATGATCTTTTGCAAACCCAAATTTAAAGTAACCATAACTCAAGACAAAATAGGCTATAGAACGGCGGTGATATCGCAATAATCCCTGTGGATACGATAATAGCGAAAAGTACACCACAATACTCATTCAACAAAATGGCGCCGTTGCCGGGGATTGTTGTTTAGATATTGCAAGCATTGCAATAGTTTGTTTTGTATTGAGTCTCATAATTAATATCTTGTTTCTAAATTTATTTTCCTTGTGTTTGTTAATTTGCTTGGTTAGTTTTTCAGATTACAGTTTATGCGAGGACGTGTACCTGCAGATCATCTCCTTTTTGATCCTGAGATTGAGAGGACTGCTCGTAGAGAGAATAGCAAAACTCGTAGGAGGAGACAACTAGCTAGGGAAAGAAGACAGCAACAAGAGGCATCTTCTTCTTCAACTCCTGTTGAAAACTTAGTTGAGGAAGAAATGGCTGCGGATCCACCACCTCGAGGGCCATGTGTTAACAGCCCTCGTCTCAATGCACAATTTGCTCGTGATCAGGCCAATGGAAGAAACTCCGAAATGAAGACGGGGTTACTTCAATTATTATACCAAAATCCGTTCACAGGGGCAGATCACGAGGATCCATTTACTCATCTAACAAAGTTCTACGAGATTGCCGGAACAATTGGTGCTCCGGAAGACCAAGAAGAACAGGTGTTCAGGAGACTTTTTCCTCATTCCTTAATTGGAAAAGCTAAGGAATGGTACCTTGATCAACCTAATAATGTCATGACAAATTGGAACGAGTTAGAAGAGAAGTTCTTGGATCGGTTCTTTCCTCACAATAGGTTCATGGAAGCGAAAACTTCTATTGCGGTGTTCTCTCAAGGTTCGAATGAATCTCTCAATGAAGCATGGGAGAGGTTCAAGTCCATGGTTAGAAAATGCAAAGGTCATGGGTTTGATGAATTGTCTCAAATCCATATCTTTAGAAATGGACTCCAACCTCAACCAAAAACTCTTTTAGATGCTACCGCGGGTGGTTCGTTGATGTCAAAAACTGCTGCAGAAGCGATTGCTATCATTGATAGAATGGCTTTGAATGATCATCAAGGGCAACACAACCGTAGTGCATTGCAAAGAAAACCGGGAGTTCTTGAATTGAATACTAGTGATGCAATACTTGCTCAAAACAAGTTATTGACACAACAAGTAGAATTGCTCACTCAACAAATGTCAAAACTCCCTCAACAAATCAAAGAGATAAATGGGAGCCCTTCTAAAAATCAACATGTGATGTGTTGTGAATTGTGTAGGGGTGACCATCAAACTGGTTTTTGTCCTCCACCGGGTGAAGAGGTGAATTATGTGTCTAATCCTAATCAAGGATATGGTGGAAGACAACAACAACAACCTTACAACAATAACCAAGGTTACCAACAAAGAGGTAATCAAGGTTATCAACAAGGATGGAGGCCGGAAGCGGGCCCATCGAATCGTCAAAATCCTTATCAAGGCGGTTACAATCAACAACCTCAACAAACAAAGCTTTCTATCGAGGACACTCTTAGCCAATTCATGCAATTGCAAATTGCAAGCCAAAAGAGTACGGATGCCGCAATTAAGAACCTTGAAACTCAAGTCGGGCAATTGTCAAAGCAACTTGCCGATCAAAACAAAGGTCCTTTTCCGGCTACTACACAAGAAAATCCTCGTGAGCATTGTAAGTCAATTCTAACTCGTAGCGGTAGAAATATTGATATGGGTGTGGGAGAAATAGTTGAGGAGGAAATTGTTGAGAGTGAAAAAGATAGGGTGATTGAAGTAGAAAAAAATGTTGAGGGTGATTTAGTTGAAAATGAGAAAGAGAAAGAATTAGTGGAAAAAGAAACTCTTGAGAAAGTTGTAGAAAAAGAGAGAAAAAAATTGAGTGTGAGTGAAAAGGGAAAGAAGAAGGTGGATGATTCGATACAAGTGAAGAAATTACCTTACCCTCCCGGTCCGTCAAAGAAAGAAGATGCAAAGCACTATGCTCGGTTCTTGGACATTTTTAGCAAGTTGCAAATCAATGTTCCTTTTTCCGAAGCATTAGAGCAAATGCCGATGTATGCAAAATTCATCAAAGACATCATCACTAAGAAGAGAAGATTCTTGGATCCGGAGGTAGTAACGGTGAGCTCTTGTTGTAATGCGTTAATTCAACGCACTACTCCGATAAAATCAAATGATCCTGGGCGGGTAACCTTACCGGTGTCTATTGGAAATGTCCACATAGGCAAAGGTTTGGTAGATACCGGTTCTAGCATTAATTTGATCCCATTGTCTATGGTGAGAAGATTAGGAATCAACGATTTGAAGCCGACAAGAATGACGTTATCATTAGCAGATAAATCCACAGCTCATCCTCATGGAGTTGCGGAAGACTTGCTTGTCAAGGTTGACAAATTTTGGTATCCTGTTGATTTTATCATCATAGACATGGAAGAAGATCCTGAGATTCCATTGATCTTAGGAAGGCCTTTTATGAAGACGGCCCGAATGATGATAGATATTGATGATGGCTTAATGAAATTAAGGTACCAAGATGAAGAATTATGTCTTGATCTCTTTGAAGCCATCAAGCATCCTAATGATGAGGATGATTGTTTTAGAATCGATGCTACCGAAAGAGCTATTATGAAAGTGGAGAATCAAATGCACTTGTCAAATCCTCTTGAGAAGACTTTAATGGAAGCTCTTGAAGTTCTCACCAAAGATCAAGAGAAAGAAATTGAAGATTGCTTGAGAAATTTAGAGGCTTGTGAGGAGATGAATCCATTTGAAACTCAAATTGAAGAGTTGAAGGATGAACCTAAAGTTGAAGAGCAAAAGGTGGAGTTGAACGTGTTACCGTCTCACTTGAAATACGTGTTTCTCGGTGACAATTCTACTAAGCCGGTTATCATTAATAGTGGTTTGTCTAACAAGGAAGAGCATCGATTGAAGGAAGTGTTGACAAAGAATCAAGAAGCAATAGGATGGGTTTTATCCGACTTGAAGGGTATTAGTCCAGCCTATTGTATGCATAAGATTATGTTAGAAGATGATTTTCGGCCCGTGGCACAACCTCAAAGGCGATTGAATCCAACTATGAAAGAAGTTGTTAGAAAAGAGGTTGTGAAGTTATTAGAGGCGGGTATGATTTATCCCATCTCCGATAGCGAATGGGTGAGCCCGGTGCATGTGGTTCCTAAGAAGGGTGGATTGACAGTTGTGAGAAATGAGAAGAACGAGTTGATTCCTTCGAGAGCGGTGACCGGGTGGCGAATGTGTATTGATTATAGGAGGTTGAACCAAGCAACAAGAAAAGATCACTTTCCATTACCTTTTATGGATCAAATGTTAGAGAGGTTAGCCGGAAGAAATTTCTATTGTTTCTTGGATGGTTATTCGGGATACAATCAAATATCAGTGAATCCGGCGGACCACGAGAAAACTGCTTTTACATGTCCTTTTGGCGTTTTTGCATACCGAAGAATGCCATTTGGACTATGTAATGCTCCTGCAACATTTCAAAGGTGCATGCAAGCTATCTTCTCGGATTTGATCGAAAAAAGCATTGAGGTGTTCATGGATGATTTTTCTGTGTACGGGTCATCATTTGACTTGTGCTTGAAGAACCTTGATGTGGTGATGGAGAGATGCATTGAAACAAATTTGGTTCTCAACTGGGAGAAATGCACTTTCATGGTGACGGATGGGATTGTTCTTGGCCACAAGGTTTCTTCAAAGGGTCTTGAGGTCGATCCGGCAAAAATTGAAGTTATTGAAAAGCTTCCCCCTCCGGTGAATGTGAAAGGCATAAGGAGCTTTTTGGGACATGCTGGGTTCTATAGAAGATTCATCAAGGATTTCTCCAAGGTTGCAAAGCCTTTGAGTAATTTGCTCAACAAAGGTATGGAATTTAATTTTGATGAATCATGTCTAAAAGCTTTCCTAGAACTTAAAGCAAATTTGACCACCACACCCATAATTGTCGCTCCTAATTGGTCGCTTGAGTTTGAACTCATGTGCGATGCGAGTGACTATGCGGTTGGTGCGGTCTTAGGCCAAAGGAAGAACAAACAATTCCATGCTATACATTATGCGAGCAAAGTTTTAAATGAGGCACAGGTTAACTATGCCACTACCGAAAAAGAATTGCTCGCAATTGTATTTGCATTGGAAAAGTTTCGCTCTTACCTCATTGGTTCTAAAGTTGTGTGTTATACTGATCATGCCGCAATCAAATATCTTCTCACCAAGCCTGATTCAAAACAGAGGCTTATTCGGTGGATTCTTTTGCTTCAAGAATTTGATCTTGAAGTGAAAGATAAGAAAGGTACAGAAAATTTGATTGCGGATCATTTGTCACGGTTAGTGAATACCGAGGTGACAAACAATGAAAAAGAGGTGAGGGAAGAATTCCCCGATGAAAAACTGTACATGGTACAAGAAGTTAGACCCTGGTTCGCAGATATGGCTAATCATAAAGCATCTGGCTGGATACCTGAGGATCTAACTTGGAATCAAAGAAAAAAGTTTTTGAACGATGCTAATTTCTATGTTTGGGATGATCCTCACTTGTTTAAGTTGAGTAGTGACAATCTTTTGAGAAGATGTGTCGCAGATGAGGAGACAAAAAGCATTTTGTGGCATTGCCACAATTCGCCTTATGGTGGTCATTTTAATGGTTTGCGTACGGCCACAAAAGTCCTTCAATCGGGATTTTGGTGGCCTACTTTGTTCAAAGATGCTTACCACCATGTTGCCTCATGCGACAGTTGTCAAAGAACTGGTGGAATAGGGAAAAGAGAGGAAATGCCCCTCCAAAGTATTGTAGAAGTTGAGGTATTTGATTGTTGGGGTATTGATTTTGTTGGACCATTCCCTTCCTCAATGTCAAATGAATACATCTTGGTAGCTGTTGATTATGTGTCTAAGTGGGTGGAAGCGATTGCTTCACCCAAAGCAGATGGTAAGACCGTGATAAAGTTTTTGAAGAAAAATATATTTTCGCGGTTTGGCTCGCCAAGAGTGATAATTAGTGATGGTGGATCTCATTTTTGTAATGCTCCGCTTGAAAAAGTGTTGGAGCAATATGGAGTCAAGCACAAGGTAGCTACTCCATATCATCCACAAACAAATGGGCAAGTTGAGAGGACCAATCGAGAGATTAAGAGAATTCTTGAGAAAACTGTGTCTAGTTCTAGGAAGGATTGGTCAATGAAGTTAGATGAAACCTTGTGGGCGTATCGGACCGCTTTTAAAGCACCGATCGGTCTTACACCATTCCAAATGGTGTATGGTAAAAGTTGCCACCTTCCCGTAGAACTAGAGCATAAGGCATATTGGGCCTTGAAGCTTTTGAATTTTGACCACAAGTTATGTGGAGAGAGAAGAAAAATCCAACTTAATGAGTTGGAAGAGATGAGATTGCATGCCTATAAGTCCAATTCGATTTACAAGGAAAAGACCAAATTCTATCATGATAGTAAGGTTAGAATGAAGGACTTTAAGGTAGGGCAATTAGTTTTACTCTTCAATTCCCGGTTAAGACTTTTTCCGGGAAAGTTGAAGTCTAAATGGTCCGGACCGTTTTTGGTCAAAGAAGTGAGAAGCCAAGGGGCTATTGTGATAGAGGACCAAAAATCAAACCAAGAGTGGGTAGTAAATGGTCAGAGGTTGAAGGTGTATCGAGGAAGCGATTTTAATCGTGAAACTTGCGTTTTATCGTTTGGCGATCCTTGATCGCCTTTGACCGTCGAGCTGACCGACGTTAAACAAAGCGCTCTTGGGAGGCACCCCAAGTTGTATATATTCACTTGTATTTGTGTTATTTTTGCAGGTGGGATTTTTGAGTTGTCGTCGAGCCAGAAACGATCTACCGGTATTTTTGGGCGTGCTGAAATAATGCAATTTTTCTGCTGTTTCTGGTGTAGCGCGCGTCGCACCCATTAGCGCGCGTCGCGCGCTTTGTGAGTTCTAAGACCCCTTCCTGGCAGAGATGAGGGCGCGTCGCGCCGAGTCTGCGCGCGTAGCGCGCTGTGCGTATTTTTGAAAAAAAAAATAATTTTGTTTGGGCCCACCCATGCTGGGCCAGACCCAAACCGAGGTTAGAAGGGGAGTTAGGGTTTTTGGAGGTCTGTTGCCTCCATTGTTTCACCCTTTTCCTCTTTGTTCCAAGAAAGAAAAAGAACAAAACACTCAAAGCTCTTAGATTCTTGCATTTTCCTCACTAATTTTCGTCTCCCCATAATCATCATCATCAAAGGTTAGTCTATCTTCTTCTCTATTTCCATTAAATTAAGTTTTAGTTGTTAGGATTTTAGGTTTAGGAATATTTTGAATAAATCTGAAAAACTAGGGTAGAAACAATCTTTTGCTGTATATAATGCTTGCTGGGACCCTTAGAAGGGAGGAGAAGCTTGTTCTCCTCTTCTGTTTTGCTTTAAATTGAAGAATTTTTCTGGGTTTCGCAGAGCGCGCGTCGCGCCCTGTTCAGCGCGCGTCGCGCCCTGGGTTAAATTTTGAATTTTTTTTCATGCATTCTGTGATGTTGTATAGGGTCTGTTTTGTGATTGATGATGAATGTGGATTGATGTAGGCTATTAAAATTGAGGTTATGCTAACTTTGTTTCAATTTGTGTGTTTTGTTTGATTTTAAATTTGTGCAGGAATGGCACCCTTTTTGAAAAGAAAGAAGGCTGGTTCTGGTGAGGGATCTTCCTCACAAGCTGGCAGGTTTGATCGGACGAGGTTTCTAGGTCCGGAGCAAGAGGCGAGGTACCATGAGCTTGAAAGCCGCGTTGTGTGGAGTGAACGCACGGTGGTTCCTATTGACCACGGCCTTTTCCAAAGGGCGTGGACTGCTTTGTCTGAAACATGCTGGGACAAGTTGTTCACTCCACCACAATTCTATCAGGTGGAGATTGTTAGAGAGTTTTATGCAAATGCCTTGCCTCCGAGCAGTTGGACAGGTACTGAAGCTTACCCGTTTAAAACATGGGTGAGAGGTAAGGCCATTGATTTTAGCAAAGAGGCTATTTTTGATTTTCTGGATAACCCTCTTGCTTTGGTAGAAGAGTGTCAGTACCATCCCAGGTTGAATAGAGGAAATTGGGATGCAGACAGCATTAGGGACAGGATTTGCAGGACTGGTTTCACCTATACTCTGACTAAAGCTGGGCTGCCAAAGACTTTTACTCGTAGTCAGTTGACGGAGGAGGCTCAGTTGGTGGCTTCGGTGGTCCTTTACAACATTAGGCCACGGAGTCACACTTCTTCTCTCACCATTGATACGGCAGGTTTGGTTCAGGGTATTCTGAATAGTGATAACATTGATGTGTCCAGGATTGTGGCGAATGAGCTGAAAAGAGTCGCCCTGAATGGGACTCTTCATGGAGATGGGGTGAAATGTAGGTTGATTTTTCCTGGTTTAATAATGGGTTTGTGCAGGAAGGCTGGTGTCCGGTTCCCAGCTGGTGGGATGATCCCCATGGATGGTATTATCGATGATATTTTTGCTAACAGGTACTGTTTGCCAGGAGGTCGTCCTTTTGGTGTTGCTGCTGGTGCATCTGACCTTCCCGATGCTTCTCAGGCTGTTCCGGTTGCTGCTGCACCGCCTGCTGGTCCACAGTATGGTGATGCAAGTGATTGGAACTATCAGATGCATATGGCGCATCAGAGAGCGTTTATGTTTTTGCAGGATTCTATCCGGCAGCTTTCTCTGCAGCAGCCTGTTGGTTCCAGGGATGATTTATCGGCCTATGCTGCATGGCCTGAGGGCAGGCCAGATCCTGAGGAGGGGATGGAGCAGGATGATCCGGAGACTTCCGATGAGGAGTAGATTTTTTTTATTATTGCTTTATGTTTTATTGTTTTTTAGTTTTATGTTAGAACAGTTTTTAGTTGTCTTTGTTTTTAATTTTGTTCCATCCTGGTGGATGAGGTACTTTGAAAGGCTAAGTTTACGCCTTTGGATAATTAACACCGCTTGGTGTGGTTTTTATTTTTATATAAGTTCAGTTTATTTTATTTTTATTTTTGCATTTATTTATTTTTAAGTAGTTTATTTTAGTTTAGTGTTTATATTTTAGAAATAATGGTTTGACAAGTTGTCCTAATGATTAATTAGCTGGAACACAAATTTTTATTGCCACGATGAATTTGGATGATGCAACACAATTTGAGTGGTGATGATATAAGTTGAAAACTGTACGCGCAAGGTACATCCTTTATCGTTTTATTTATCAAGTACTTTTGATTCTGATGCTTTTAATTGTACAAATTAGTTGTCATTAATTTCTGTGAATAAAATTAGTTCAATTGTGAATCACTTTAGCCTAGCTGTAGTTGTGAGGAGACTTTCCACTGTGTATATATATAAATTGTGCTGGATACCAGCAATGTGCGTTTTAACTCGTTTTTATTATGATTAATCTTGCATTGTTATTAAATTGTGTTAAGCATGAAAGTGATCAAGGCGTTTTGTTCTGCACTACGAGTATAACTTCTCTTCCAATTATAACCTACCCGGTGAGTGTGTGAGTGTTTGCTAACCACTTTGAGCTATTTTGCCAAGATTCAATCGGTATCATGTCATGCCTTATAATTGCCGATGTTTGATTTGAATCTTGATGACTTTCTTTGAACCTTGAAAAGTACCATGAAATGTGGTTAGGATTGATTCCTTTTCGCCTTAGAATAGGGAGCATTCGTGATTATGTGGTGGTAATATTCAAGTTGGGGAGAATAAAATTTTGATCTTGGTTGTATTGGTGAGTAGAAGAAAATAAATAAATTGCTCAAGAGAAAAAAAAAAAAGAAAAAAAAAAAAAAAGAGAGAAAAAGAATAAGGAAAAGAGAAGAGCTTTGTATATAGCTAGTTCTTTTAAAATAAAAAGATGAACTCTTGAGCAATAAAATTGTGTGATCGGTTGATAAGGATGTGTGGATATAATCATGATTTGAATGCTCTCTTAGGAATTGACCCCTTTTGTTTCAATGGCCTTGAGAAATGACACTTCCTTGTTAACCAAGCCAAGCTACAACCTGAAAGTCCTTAGTGATTCATGCTTATATACTTTTTATATATCTTATGCTTAGATGAGTTTATAATTAATTCGGTATGTTTGCGTCATTGTCTGGTGAGTGATAGGATCCTCCATTTTTGTTCTCTCAGTAGAGAAATACGTAGGTGTGATTCATTTTTGAACTTCTTTTGCTTTGTGGAATTTCTGACATAGAATTTGTATATAGGATTAGCATTGTTATCATGGTACTTTGATGAAAACTGGTAAGGATTGATCTTTGTGTACATTTGGAATTTGAACCATTAAATTGTTCTTGTTTCTACCTTGTTGTTTCATTTGTGATATTTTGTGTTCCCGGTAATTTATCATTGTTTTGTTTGAGGACAAACAAGAGTTTAAGTTGGGGAGAGTTGTTAGGTGCCAAATTGTGTTTATATTTAGTTTAATTAATGGCACCTTTCGACCGTTTTTATCGGATATTCGTACAATTCCCTGAAGTTTTAGATAATTATTTATAGTTTATAATATTAAGCTTTCATTTTATGTTAATATGTGTTTTAGTTATGATTTTTGTAGGTTTTAGCCAATTTTGGGGAAGTTTGGAGCTTGTTTTGAGCTTTGCAAGAGAGTCCCAGGCAGAGAGTTGCGCGCGTCGCGCGGAGATGTGGGCGCGTCGCGCCCTGGGCGAGACATTTTGGAGTTTCTGGCAGAGAGTTGCGCGCGTCGCGCGCATGGGCGGTTTATAATTTTAAGTGTATTGGCGCGAAGCGCGCTGGAGGGCGCGACGCGCCCTGGACAGATTTCAGAATTCTATATAAAGGGGTTTTCAGATATTTTGGAGGGTTGGTTGATCTTGAGAGCTAAAAAGAACACTTGTGCACTGTAGCAAACAAAGAATCGAAGATTGGAAGCTTTGATCGTCGATTAATTGCCTTTGATGCTTGTTGATCTTCATCCTTTACTTCTTGTGCAAGCTACCATTCTCATGGATAGCTAAATCACTTTTGTATCAAGATAAGATGTAATCTTCCTAGCCTTTTGTATGTTTTTCTTGTGAATATATGTGTATGAACAAGTGATGATCAATATAGATGGTTTAGTTTGTTTATTAAAGCTTTTTCTTTGGTATAAGTGTTTGAGACATCAATGTTTGTATCTAGACCTAACTAATCATCTTTCAAACTATAAGTTGCAGACATGGATTTAGAGTTTGATGTTTACTAAGTATCGGTTCTTAAAACGTTATTTGTATTGTTTAAACGGTGGAGAAATCGTCGGTTAAACAATACGGTAAATCTAACTATATCGTTGCGGACACGGACGATATAGGTGTCGATACGTAATTATATTGATCGTTAGCAAGTTCATAAGCATCTATTTATAAGGAGACATACAAATTTAGGTCGATGAAATCGAATCTTGATACATTTTCTTTAACTTAGAACTTTCATTAATTTACTCTTTGCTACTAAAAGAATTGAATGATCTTTTGCAAACCCAATTTAAAGTAACCATAACTCAAGACAAAATAGGCTATAGAACGGCGGTGATATCGCAATAATCCCTGTGGATACGATAATAGCGAAAAGTACACCACAATACTCATTCAACAAGCGGTTCGGAATAGATGCGAGTCGATCCCTAAACACTTTCGCCATAATTTTTTAAGGAAATTCGAATAAATTCTGAAGTATCACTACGCCAAAAAAGTTATTTAATAGCACTTTTTTTGGTTTTTGATAGCGCTTTAAAGTGCTATTAACCAAGCAGCTATTGTAAATATTTTTCGTTTAATAGCGCTTTAAAAGTGCTATTAATGTACCAATATTTAATAGCGTTTTTGAAAAAAGCGCTACTGAAGTGGACATTTTGTGTTTTCCCAAACATATTTTGATTTGATTTTGATGGCACTTTTAAACAAAGCGCTATTATAGGGCACATGTTTGATAGCACTTTCAAACAAAGTGCTATTATAGGGCACGTGTTTGATAGCATTTTAAAACAAAGTGCTATTATATGGCATATGTTTGATAGCACTTTCTCTTAAGAGTGCTATTATAGGATGTTTCATTAATAACAAAATGCTATTGTAGTACATTAAGTGGACAAAATCATTCTTTTGTTGTGCAAGTATCAAAATGCTATATTCAATACCAAATAACATTTTAAACTAAATACACTTGTCTACAAAAATAATATTTTAAACCAAATCCACCTGTTTACAAAATAACATTTTAAACCAAATCCACCTGTTTACAAATATCATAACATATATAGAGGACATTTGCATTCTGTAGTTAAAAGAGGGCATTCCCATAGCCAAATTTGCAGGTGCATACATCCCAAACAAACAGATCTATTCTCTAAACTAAAGAAGAAGAAAAACATCTAAAAAACAAGAAAGGACAAAACAGCACCAAGTAGTAACCACTTCACGAACCAAAGCACTGTTGAACCAATAAATGCAATCACTTAGTTAGGCACAGTAGCTGCTTCTTATTTTCCTATATCATAGAATGAATATTGATTACGTATTATACAATAAAAATCAATTCAACATAGCCAAACCATGAAAAGAAAACAATATGGGTATAAAATTAATGGATCAATATTTAAATATTTTAAATGCAACTGTGAAGTCTAGGGAAAAATTCAACAGTCAATTAGAAAAAAAAATAGTTTGTGTTTGTTTCATCTAATAGCCAACATAAAGTATTTTCATTCATGGGCATACTAATTCTAATTCCCACCAAAATATCATTTTTCAACAATAAGAAATATGATAGTACATATAAATAAAAGGAAAGCATAGCTATAAACCTCAAATCCATTAGGAAAAGTAGCAGTTTGCAATGGCTTTTTCTCCAATGATTTTTGCAGAGTACTGTTTGAAGAAGCTGCAACATCATAAATAATTGTCAGGTCAAGGAATAAGAATGTCATAGGAACTTGGAATATTATTGAAAAAACTAGGGAATATAACATATGGAGTACCATATTTTCCTAAATCTCCTGTTCTGTCCTATTCCTAATAATCCTACTTCCAAAGATTATATTATAGAATGCTTATTTCCTAACAACTATATGATATCTACTTCTAATAACCGTGGTCCAGAACTATTTTCTCCTAATTACTATATCAATATCTTTGACCATTGTAGAATTACCTCATCATTATTTCATTTATAACAACTAAGTTTAAAATCATAAACCACTGTTTTTTGTGTTAGATAAGGAGCCATGTTTTGCTTACTTTTTGAGTAAATGGCAATGATAAGTAATCACTCCAACACAATGGCTCCCCAACCTGATCTTTGAGTTTCTTGAGCTCTATATTTTCCTCCTGTGAATCATCAAAGTTTAGTTACCAAAAGCTAATCAATAATTTAAGGCATTTTTTCATGCCGTATATTACAGACATGCATACATACATAGATACGTATCATTACGTCAATTGTTACAAAGCGGCCGAGCATTCTGATAGGTACTTAGTTGTTAGAGTCATAAGAACTGGAACTGAGTCCTCATCAGGAATCATCATATCAATAATATTATCGACTATTAAATCATCGGTCAATTTCTCACTTGTATCTTTAAGAAGCACATCCACTACATCTTTTGAAACTTCATTGATGCCTTTATTTCTTCTAGCTTGTATAGTTTTTCTCACTAATTTCGGCCTGTAAAGATTGATAAAGTTTCGTTCCTGGTAGGTTTATTGGCAAAGGCATGAGGCCAGAGATAAATTCCTGAATTTTTTTTTTAGAAGTTCCATTTCTTCACCTGGATCCAAACTAATCAATGCCTTGACTAGTACATGAAATGAAATCTAGAGAAAAAAAAGTGATTAATTGTTAATGTTAGTATCTTGGAGAATAGTAAACTAAAAGAGTTCAAACTTTGAAGATAGGTTCTGACACCAACACACATGGGAGAAAGAAACAAACAAAGATAGGCACAAACTCCTATAGAGATAGAGAGGTAACCTTTTTTGTTTCATCTTGTATGTATATAGGTTGGTCCTCTTTCCAATTTGCCATTGATTCTTGAACATATCTGTGGTAATCTGAATCTTTAACTGTTGAGACTTGAAGAAAGCTCCAATAAGTCCATGTATTCTCCTTGGTCAGGTTCCATTGATGAGCAAAATAGAAGACTCTCCCATTAACTCCATCAATGATTTGGGATAAGAAGGAAAAAAAACCTTGCATCACTTTGTAGTATGAACTTGTTCACATCTGCATCTGTTGAAATAATGGTAGGACTTCCAAATATGTGTGATTAAAACACCTTACCATACCTACAACAAATTGCAACAGCACATCACAAATCTTGGTAAAAAAAACAATAACCTCGTTCAGTAAGTAGTACTAATGATCATTTTACAACTCTTCCCGAAAAAATTTAAACTCTATCCCTCAAGGTAATAAAGTCAAATTTTGACCATTAAGCAGACACGTCATGGACAGACAAGCTTTGAAATCTAAGATATGTTTTATTTTCATGTCTTGTTATAAATTCGAAATGGATTCATACAAATCTAGCTATGAATGAAGTTATGCATGATGATGAACTTACATGGCGCATCGCTTGTACATGAAGCTTTCAGGGCGATCGGTGTAAGCGCAAGAAACAAACTATATGATTTCACCAATAAAAGGCCATCCAAGAGTGCCCAGTGGAATCTGATTTCTGTGTTTTGATTTGAGCTTAAGACTAAGCCTTTTTCTGCAGTAGAGGATCAAACTGCACAAGAAAATTAGTGTCACAAACAGAATCCATGTAGTGTTCATTATTTTTCTCTCACTCTATGATACTACTACTTGCCAACTTTGGCTTAAATATGCAAATATACATAATCAATCATTTATATGGTGGACACAACCATAACCTCGTTTTGCTTTTAAGATGTATAATTTCAATGTGCATGTGTGTAAGCGTGCAAGAGGAAAAAAAGGAAAGATGTAATATATTTAATCTTGTAAAAAAAAGGTTTTAAATGTAAGTAAAGTGAGAGAATAGGATCTTTCATATCTTGAGATATTAGAATATTTATTTATATTAACTGTGAATGCACAGTTGGTTTCTGCTTAGTTTATGATTTTGTTTCATGCTATACAAAGAATATAAGGATTAGTCCCCACATAAGGGTATGATTGTTATTGCAAGGGAATGATTGTTGGATTTTGGCTCCCCTTTTCCTTTAATTGTTTGGCAATAACAGGTTGGTGAGATCGTGTATTCATGTGAAACTCAATAAATCCAACCACGTTCTCAAGTTATATCATCATTTCATATACATTCTTTCTCTTATTATATGCTACTAGAGCCTAAATCTATCATTCTTTCTCATTATAATACACATTTGCTTATCTTTTCCCATCATTTGAATCCCCTAAAATGTATTGGGGACAATGGTAATGTTCTGATAGGAAATAAAAATAAAAGAATGACATAAATAGTTGAAAGCAAAAGAAGAAATGAACTCAAAATACATGAACACTCCTAACTTTCAACTGTCGCTTTTAATGCAATAATGATGAAAATCACTTTTTCATGTGGGAATAAAATTCAACCATGAAACAATAAGAAAGAAAGTAGTAATTTTACAGTAATTTGTAAGTCGGCGTATGTAATAACTTGAAGCTTTGTACTTACAAAAAGTTTTGTTTCCCCTAATCCACCTCTCCTGCTTTCTCTGTTCTATTTCCTAAAATCAAACTCATACCTCCATGTGTTCATACTCCTTGAACAACAACGAAATCAAATGCAAAATCGAAAATACTCCCTTCCCTAATCAAATCTTAACTCAAACATCACAGATACATCATCACAGATACATCACAGATATATCTATTCACCCCTCCTCTAGATACGTAAGCCTAGCGTCTAACAACGAGGAAGTTTCTTGGTGACCGCTTCGTGTTAGGAGTGAAGTTTGCGACCGGGGAGGGTCTTAGAGCGACGCTTCTGTTCAAGTGCTCCGATTCTGTCGTTCTGTTGTTGAATTAGGGCGTCCGTCTGCGCAAGAGCAGCCAAGACGGCGGCTATGGTTTGGTTTGGGGGAGTTGGACCCTTGGCGGAGAAAGGGTTATCACGAACTGCGTCGTGGTTTTCTTTACCACTGGTTTCTTCGAGGTGATGGACCGCGTTGTCATGGAAGTCTTCCGGTGAGGGAGATGTTGTGAGACCGTCGTGAGGATGCGACGCGGTATTTCTGGGCGGAGGAACGACGAGCGAGACGTCGTTCTTGTTGATCATTGTTGCGTCCAGAAAAGAGAAGTCTTCGTTGTTGCCAGCCATGGATGATAGTTGAATTAGAGCTTTGGTTTCTGAATTCTTGCAGGGGACAGGAACAGATCAAGAAGTGCAAGAAAAGAAACGGGGGAACAGATGTTTCCCACAGATGACACCACTGATCTTTCCGAGCAGAACAGGTGTCCAGCAACGGTGAAGCTTGAAATCCGGAAAGGTTGTAGGAGAAAAAAATGTGGTTGTACCTGCAAGGCACTCCGATGCCAAAGTAAGTGTTTGGACCACAAGGTACAACAAAAAAGTGAGAGATTTTGGATGAAAAAGAGTTTACCTTGCTCTTTAGGGTTAGAGGGTTATTTATAGGACTGCTTTATGCAAAAAGGGACTCCACTTTTTGAGGACCCATGCGAGGCGCTGGGCCAAGAAACACGGGAGTTAGCCGTTGTCGAGCACGAGGTTTTAGTGTGCTTGGTATTGTCTTGTTTCCGCCTGGAGCGGGCCGGAGAAGGGTGCCGCGGGTGTGGACCAGGATGCCTTGGGTTAAAGAGTGGATTGGCCCAATTGGAATAATTGGGCCAGTCCAGAACAACTATTATCCAACCATCATCTGCTAGGGCTTAGTCTATAAATGTTGGTTCAATCATAAAAGCAAGTCTAATTATGGAGACTTCATTTGTGAATGATGATCTAGTTCTAATATAATCATCTTTGTTCTCAATTATTTGATCTTTTAAATAAGTTGATTTGTACTTAAAGGTAGGTCCTTATAATATTTCATTGTCATATAGAGTAACATCTTCTTTGCCACCAGGTAGTGTTTCATTTTCTTATACAACTAGAGGTAGTGAAGGTTTCTCTTTGATCTCCAAATCTGCAAAAGCTTTAACTAGTTCTGACTTTTCACTGTCAAATTCGGTTTCATCAAATCTTATATGGATTGATTCCTCAAACCTTAATATCCTAATAAATTTCTTAAATCAAATAACAATGATAAACCTAAAAATAAAAAAACTACCATAATTATTTCTCCATATCCCAATAAAATTCTTTTCAATTTAAAGAGAAATAAAAGATGTATAAAGCAATGATAAACAAAAAATGTCATACACTTTGCTTGCCTAATTCTGTCATGATATATCAATATATTATATAACCTCAACGATATCAATCCTCAATTATATACTCTTGACAATGTTAACTCTCATTTTTTTATCTTTCATTTTTATCCAACTCAATCCATTATGTCTTGTCTTCATCCAGGAGAAGATGACCAAATTCGTATAGATTAATAACATATTGGAAAAACACATTGTTTTCAAAAGAGAAATATTTAAAAAAACTAATATATAATAATCAATACTTATAAACACAATATACTGAATTTAGATACCATAATATATACTGGATTACTAAAATTCTTTATCTATATTGAGTTAAGAAGTAGAGTAATTATGTAATAATATTTTTACACTCAGTAAATCTCTCTTTCTCTCTCTATATATATATATATTATGTCTTTTTTAAAATCATATAGTAAAAGTTTCATATTAAAAACGTGTTTTCGGAATATGATATCCTCAAATCTAGTAGGTTGTTTTATATACACTTATTCACTAATATATTCAATTAGAAATTCACTAACCCTAAAGACGGGTGATCTCTGTAAACCTAAATTCAAGAGAGGACCTCTCACTGTTGTAGTAGATAAATGTCATATAAGAATATTGAGATATTTTATGGTGATGTTACACCTATATTTTTAAATGTTTTAGCTCAATGATGTACTCGTAAACCCTATTTTATTTCAAAGGTTCCAAAACTTATATTTCAAAAAACTCATTTATGTTTAAAAAAACACAAAAAAAGGTTGGTTCGGAATAATGGGGTAACTCACTTACGTAGTGTTTTTGAGGGGACAAAAATTAACTTCCATATAATTTCAAGGATATTTTTCGGGTTTCTTAACGGCGACTCTTGAACACTAAGAGTGGAAAGAGAAATCCCCTTGAAACAACCTCAAAGTGTCTTCCAAACATACGAGCAATCCCCTTTGTACACCAAATCAAGGTGTTTTGGAAATGCATTTGCAAACGCATCCAAATCAAGGTGTTTCGGAAATGAATTTCCGAATTCACCCAAATTTAATTTTTTAGGGATGTTTTTAGATATGTATTTACGAAATAACCCAATATTTAGTCTTGGAGTTTTTCGGATATACATTTTCGAAATAACCTAATATTTATTAAAAAAATTAAAATTAAGGTGTGTAATTGTATTAATCAAGATATATAATTAAATATATACTATTTTAATTCAACAGTTTTAAAAAAAAAAATTCAAATACAATGTTTTTATTATTAATTTAATAAATTATTATAAATTATTATAAATTATGTAGATATTATTTAATATCACATTTACTTTTTCATATATTAATTGGTCTAATGTATCATAAAAAATAAGATCAATTTTTTTCGTTATAGTCAATATTAAATGAGATTATTTTTTACTAAAAAATATTTCAATGAGATGAAAGATATAATATCAATTAGACCAATTAATATATGAAAAATTAGATCTACTAAATATTATTTTTTGGTCTTATTTTTTATGGTATATATTTAATTATATATCTTGATTAATACAATTAATTATACAATTAATATAATTGATATACTTTGATTCTAATTTTTTAAATAAAAATTGAGTTATTTTTGAAATGTGTACCCGAAAATCCTTCAATTATGACAATTTCTTTATAGATCCTCTGGGGTGAGAACTCCTGCTGAAACCCTTATAATATCCCTGACTTCGGAGATACAACTCCGAAATCACGCTTCGGAGATACAACTCCGAAATCACGCTTTTTCATATTTTCTCAGAATTCAGAGATGCATTTTTGAAAACACCCATTTTTAGTGTTATTGGAAATGCATCTCTGAAACCCAAACACACGGTTTTTAGAAATTCCAAGGTGAAATCTAAGGTGATTTCGGAAATGCACTTTCGAAATATATAGACGTTTTTGAAAATTTTCGTGGATTTCTAAGAAGGTAGGGGGTGGATAAAGAAATTGACTCAATTATTCCCTTCAAAGATATGTTTAAAACCACTGGGCTTCAACAAGAGCCCAATTGGCCCAACAACCATATCCAAACTACTTTACAGAAAGACGGTGCATTGGGTAAATTTAAAACATTATATCCACCCGATCAAGTTGCGTAACTGCATCTTCTTCATATTTTCTCCCGATTCTCCCCATCCATCAACACTGAAACTAACTGCGTTTAATCTATTTTTGATTTTTCTCAGTTTCTCTAAAACCCTCAACCATGCCAGCGGAGTCGCTTGTCAACCAGAACGGCGGCCACGCCACCACTCCCAATTCTTCCTCCACATCTCTCAAGAAACCAAAGGAAAGCGATCGACGCCGCCGTCGCCGGAGGCAGAAGAAAAACAAGAAACCTTCCGAGAAGACAACTCCTAACACTAACGAAGATAGCGGCGATGCTAAGGAGAATACTGATCCGAAGCAGGTTATCATCCTTCTCACTTTCGTTACTTTCATAAGCTTTAAGATTCTTTTGATTTTCGTTGTTATTAGACTGGAGGTTTGTAATCGGTAATGCTTTGTCGCCTGAAAGAATAGGTGTTAGGGAAATTGATTCCACAAGTCTGTGGTTGCGTTCTGTTCATTCATTGTTGCAGTGAAATTAGGGTTTTCGATAATTAGTGAAATTAGGGTTTATATTTGTTATAAAGAATTAGAGGATAGAAAGAAAGGAAAGCCCAATGTAGGATTTATATTGGTTATAAAGAATTATAGGATAGAAAGAAAGGAAAGCTCTATGGGCCTGTTTGGATAAACAGCTTATTTGGAGCTTATATCACAAGTGCTTATCAAAATAAGCACTTATGAAAAAGCTTGTATAAGCTATTTTTTCTAACTAAAGATAAAATAAACTTAAATTATTTTTATATGTGCTATAAATGGTTTTCATAAGTTATCTTTAAGAACTTATTATAAAAATAAACTCAAAAGTTTATGAATTATGCTATAAGCTGTTTTAATAAACTCTTCCAAACTGTGTCACAAAAATTATGGCATATGAAAAGCTCAAATAAGCCGATCCAAACAGGCCCTATGTAGAGTTCTCGTCTCTTCTTTTCATTCTCTAACTGAAATTTGAGCTTGTTAATATGCAGTGGAACATTATTTAACGTGCTTTGTTTCTATTTAAGCTCTTAAACTGAAGTAGTTACTTTAATTGTTCCATTGTGCTTTGCTGTGGAGTTTTCAGAAATTATATACGTTTTTAGATTGTAGATCAAATATCGAAGCAGAAATGGTGAAATATGTCAGCTAGCTTTTCAATTTAGTATGCAAACTTATGTCATTATTTTTATTTTAGGTTGTTGAACAAGTTGAAATTGACTATGTAGCAGAGAAGGTAGACCTATCTGAAGGCCTGGATGAAGAATTTAGAAAAATATTTGAGAAATTTGCTTTCTCTGATGTCACTGCTTCGGAAGTAATGAGCTGTTCTTAATTGTTCTTTAGTCATTACAGTTTCTTTGTTATATTGTTTAGCTTAAAGGTTTGCTATTGTACTATTAGGAAACTGATAAGAAAGATGAGGCCACAGAAAATGCAGCTACTAAAAAGAAGGCTGACTCTGATTCTGATTCTGATGATGAAGATAATGAAGATGAGCAAAAAGAAAAAGGCGGCGTATCTAACAAGAAGAAAAAGGTGCAGTAGCTTTAGCGTGTTTATTTCATTTATTCTAATTTTTGTTGTTGTAATCCTATGGAGATTTATTCTGAGAAAGTTTATTATTGTTTTCAGCTTCAACGAAGAATGAAAATTGCTGAACTGAAACAAGTTAGCTCAAGACCTGATGTTGTAGAGGTAAGAATGTTTTATATAGCACAATTGATTTCAAATTGTTGGGTCTCCTCTTCTTTCAAGGCCGTTATGCTAATGTTATTACATAATTTCCTTTTCATTTTTAAGGTTTGGGATGCTACTGCGGCAGATCCAAAGTTACTGGTGTTTTTGAAATCCTATCGGAATACTGTTCCTGTACCTAGGCATTGGTGTCAAAAGAGAAAGTTTTTGCAGGTTAGTCAGTATCCTAACTTGATAATTATAGGTTAATGATGCAAGCATGTATGATGGTTGTGCCCTGCATGAGTAATGTAGTAATAGGGTCGATAAGGTTTCTCTTATATATGTATGTATGTGGTGCTTGCAGGGGAGCGGCTGTGGCAATCACTAAACCTGGACTTGTAGGTGTTTGGAAATGGACATCCTTGAGTCATTGCTATTTTATTTTCTTTGTTATATTGAATGGGAATATGAAGCTCAAACTTGCATTATGTTATATGATGGGATCTATAAAACATATGATATGACATTGTTACATAATATTAATGGGCATTTTTTATGATAAAGGTTCTAATAGTTCTACTTTGAATTTTCAGATGCCTTTCCATTGTGCTTAATGCTCGGGCTGAATTCCTCTTATCTTCAGTTTTTTATGATTGATATTAATATTACTTGGCCTAATTATATAATCAATGTTGGCATATATCAAGTTAATAATTATCTCATCAGAAGTTATGTTCTTGTTTTGACAGGGAAAACGGGGTATTGAGAAACAACCCTTTCAGCTTCCTGATTTCATTGCTGCCACTGGAATTGAGAAAATCAGACAGGTAATCTGACTTGTTTGCAATTAGTTTTTTTAATTCATCCGGTTGAATATTTAATTTACTTACAAAATTTTATGTGCTACTATCCGGGTTCCTGAAACTGCATTCTTCTGTACTCTCAGGTTCTAACACTGCATGAAATTTTTATATTGAGTACTGATTATGAAATTTTCATGTTGAGTACTGATTATGAAACTTTATGTCGTGTACTGATTATGAACTTTTATGTTGAATACTGATTATGAAATTTTTATGTGCTACTATCTGTGTTCCTGAAACTGCATTCTTCTGTACTATCAGATGCTAACATTGCATGAAATTTTTATGTTGAGTATTGATTATGAACTTATGAATTGTTTGTCAACATTATTTGTATAGGTAGATCAAAAGCTGTAATAAGTGAAGAACTTTGTTATAGATTCATGAATGGATGGATGGGTTGTTTCTTTTATTAAGTTGTTTGTACTTATAGCAAGTTAAAGTGCAGCTTATATAAAAAAAGCAAGTTACAGAGTGTTGGAGTCCTGTTGTTAAATTGATATATTATTAACTCATGCAGTATAGATATGTGATATTGGGAATGTTGATAGTCTTGTGTCCCTCCGTTGAATTTTCTTTCTTACAACCAAACTTTTTATGACATGGAGGTTTTTCTATGCTACATTCGGGCATCTTTATTCTTTTATCACTTTACCTGATTATTTGTTGTCTTTCTTTATCTATGTCATGCAGGCTTATATTGAGAAAGAGGACAGTAAAAAGTTGAAACAAAAGCAAAGGGAACGCATGCAACCTAAAATGGGAAAAATGGATATTGACTACCAGGTTTCTTTTTGTGTTCGCCTTTGTGTTTTACAAAATTTTCTTTACTTATGATTTTCCGTTAATCCATGTGTTATAACCATTTTATTACCTTCTAATAGTTATGCTTCTTGGTTGCTAGGTTCTTCATGATGCATTTTTTAAGTATCAGACAAAGCCAAAACTGACATCCCTTGGGGAGTTGTATCATGAAGGAAAAGAATTTGAGGTAATATCTATGCTAGAAAGTATTGATAGTGTAACTTCTGCTCTGGTTGTGTTTATTTCTCTCATGCTACATTTTGATTTTGGTTTTGTTGAAGCATTGAGCTGTCTCTTAGGACACCACAATATCTGCTTCTTTGCAGGAGGGGATATCTACTGTGGAGCAATATGTATTTGGTCCTAATGATTGAGTTTACTGGAATACTTAAATTTTAAGTTGTTCATTATTTTGGACAGATTTCAGTTATCATTTCTACTTCTGTAAATAAAAGTATAGAGTTTATCTGATTGTTGTAATTTGTATGCTAAATAAAATCATTAAGTGACATATATTAATGAAATTATATGGATTTATTTTGCAAATGTATTTTCCTCATTCGTAGCATTTTGTTTACCTACTTGATTGGAAAAACTTAGATTATTGTTGACGTATTTGCACTATTTAGTTTATTAATTCATTATATGTTTTTTACTGTGTTGAATTTTACTTAAATAATGACATTTGTTGATGTGCAGGTAAAATTGAGGGAGATGAAACCAGGCATGTTATCACATGAGTTGAAAGAAGCTCTTGGTATGCCTGAGGGCGCTCCTCCTCCATGGCTTATTAATATGCAGGTAATAACAGTGTCTTGTGCATTTTTCATTAATCCTATTATTGTCCCTGTGTCTACATTAAACTTGTTTAATTTTTTGCAGAGATACGGTCCTCCACCATCATACCCCCATCTGAAGATCCCGGGACTGAATGCACCCATACCTGCTGGAGCTAGTTTTGGTTATCACCCTGGTGGTTGGGGCAAGCCTCCCGTTGATGAAGTATATTTTTCATATATTAACTGTTTTATTGTTTGTTTTTGGATTCACCCTTATATCTTATTAACCGATTTACTTGTCTCTATGTGAACAGTATGGACGCCCACTGTATGGAGATGTTTTTGGTGTTCAACAACAAGACCAGCCTAACTATGAGGTTTGGTTTAATTATAAGAGTTCTACTTTGTAAATAGAGAGGAAATTTCTTATAAATGAATATTATTTTACAAAGCCACCTCTTTTTTAACTTCACTGCTGGGTTTCAATAGCGAACATGTTTCTAAAGCATATGCAGTCTCTTTTTTTTTTTTTTTTTTCCTGTGCATATTTTTAGTTATAGTTTTGTTTTCTTTATCCTATTGTGGCGGACATTGTAGAAATAAAAAGTAAGAACGAAATTAGCATTGTATCATATCATCTTATCTATCCAAAACTTCAAATGTATTGCATATAGCCGTTTTATGAATTTTTTTTGGGAAAGGGAGGCATTTGAAAAATTTCTTCTCTTTTCACCCATAAGAGGCTGTCCTTTCATTGGTTGAATACAATAATTTATTCAGGCAAAAAAAATAATACTACATATTCTACTTAGTAACTGCACACCTTGTCAGCTTTAACATGATTATCAATTTTATTGTGATACTTCTTACCCAATCTTCTCATAATTCAGGAGGAGCCGGTGGATAAGACGAAACACTGGGGTGATTTGGAGGAAGAAGAGGAGGAGGAAGAGGAGGAAGAAGAAGAGGAGGAGGAAGAAGAAATGGAAGAGGAGGAACTTGAAGATGGTACCCAATCTGTTGATAGTTTATCAAGGTATTGTCATTTTACCATTTTAGTATCTTCTTCATATGTACTGTAGGTTTGAAGTGTGATTCTGTTGTGTCCTTTATCAAAAGAAATTGTGGGTGTTCTGAAGTGCCTCACCTCAATTTTTTAGTTGATTTATTTGCAATAGGCATTGCTATTCTTCATGAAAAATAATTCAGAAATGAAAAAAAGCCATTTAGCAATTACCTGGCATGATTGAACGTCTCTCAATTAGTTTGTTTTGCAATATCAATGGTTCATAATCAAAACATTGAAAACGGTTTATGTTACCCTTTTCACTGTTTCTTATAACATAAACCCACCCACCTATGAGGTTTCTTACTTTGTAAACAGGTTTGGTAGAATTCGGTTTGCATCATTCTGCATTTCTTTTTAATAATTATAATAGAAAAGGATTGGTTCAGAGTAAATTTATGTTTAAGAAATATTTACCTTCGTGAATGGGCTAACAGTAACAGGTCCTCTGAATTGTAATGTCTTGCTGTACCATTCTCTGCTTGTAGTTTTCCCCTTTTGTGTTTTGCTTGGTTGGGTGTGTGTTGTTTGGTTTGAGGGAGGTTAAGTTCAGTTATATAAGTGTTATCAAATATCGGCCATGGCAGATTGCGGTGTTTGATTTTTTGGCAACCCCCATGGCCAATTTATGAAGGATGGCTGCGCCATTACATTTTATGGCTGAACCATATGGCAAATTTTTGGCTTTCTGCCATGGTTTGCAATCAATAACATTGGGTTATAATTGATGTTTTGTCATTTTAAACTCATTTCTCACCTCTTTTATTGTGTTATTTTGCTCAGCACTCCCACCGGCGTGGAGACACCTGATGTTATTGACCTCCGGAAGCAACAGAGAAATAAGGAGCCTGAGAGGCCTCTTTATCAAGTAAGTTTTTCACATTGAGTTGAACATTTTTTTGACAGTTTTGACTTTCTGTTTTAACTAATTGAACATTTTTTTGGTTCTGTGAAGGTGCTTGAAGAGAGAGAAGAAAAAATTGGTGCAGGATCTTTACTTGTACCTGGACACACGTATGTAAACTTTGGAGCACCTTTATATAGTGTCTGAGTAGCATTTTTCTCTTCATAATTTTTTATTTGTTGACAAGTTCTGACATTCCCTTTTCTCATATCTGTAGTTATGTGGTTGCCACTGGCGCCCAGGACAAATCGGGTGCTAAAAGGGTAAGTAGTTTTTTCCTCTGTGGGGGAATATTAGGGGGAAGGGGTTGTTTGCGATGATAATATTTTTTGAGAGGTGGCACGTTTCATGCTTTATGGTTTTGGAATTTTCAGGTCGATTTGCTCAAAGGTCAGAAGTCAGATAAAGTGGATGTCACTTTACTGCCAGAAGAGTTGGAAGCCATGGAAAATGTTTTACCTGCCAAGTATGAATTTCTTTTCATATATAGTATAATTTTTTATTGAGTGGAAATGTTTTCTTACCTCTGTGGGAGCTATGCAGGTACGAAGAAGCAAGGGAAGAAGAGAAATTGCGTAGTCAACGAGAAGATTTCAGTGACATGGTTGCAGAGGTGTGTTAACTTACAAATTACATGAACATATTGGTGTGTTTTTTTAAAAATTCCATCATGATTTGTATCTAATTTTTGTCTTTATCTGGTCCAGAATGAGAAGAAGAGAAAAAGAAAGATGCAAGAAAAGGATGGCAAGTCGAAGAAGAAGGACTTTAAGTTTTAGTTATTTTTGGCAGGTAACTCGGGGGTATAGCATCTTTCAGATTTGTGAAATTCTCGGTTGTAATTTTCACTTTCTATGACCAGAGAACTTGTTCCCCCACTTAGTAGGATGGTTGTTGGTCGGTATGACCTGAGAACTTGTGTAACTCAGCTGTAACTGTAATACATACTATCACTGCATTTGACAGGAGGGATATACCATTACGTAAATGAATTGAAAACAATACTACAATGGAAACAAGCAGAACCTGCAGTCATAATTACATTTCATTTATTGTGTGATTCAATAATTCCATTTTAATGTTCGACCAATGGATTGTTTTAAAGTAGTCCATGTGATACCAAACTTAAAATTTTTTAGCTACATCACAAGGATTCTTTCCTCGTGGTTTTGTTCTTACACATAAAACATAGCTCACACCTATTTTCATCTCATTCACGTAACTGTCAGGTTTTAACTTACTACCTAATATTTTGATCAACCATGTCACTTTCATGTCACGATAACAACCTATACATAAACCAAACATGCATGTCTATTTTGTGACTAGTCCCATATCAAAAAGAATATAACAACGTGATCCTTCAAATCAAAACTTTTCCTTGATAACATAACATAACAACAATATGATCCTTCAAATCAAAACTTTTCCTTGATAACATAACAGGAACCTCACGTGGCAGCAAAACCTCATGCAGAGTCTATCAATAGTGTCGGAATAACACTTCCCATGTGAACCTAATCTTGATAGATGACCTAATTTATTTTCATACATCTAAATCTATCTATTCATCAAAGGACAATGAACCACCAAAAAAATTTGATTCCAGGGAATATTTTTGATTGAGAAACTAGCTATAACCACGTGGTTGCTTACTCCACCTGCTACACACAAGAGTCGCCAAAACACAAGATCACCAAAAAAAATCTTAATTTATTCCTTAAACAAATTTATTTTTAACGGCCATAATAGTTTAATATTTTTTTGGCTGGCGTCTAAGTTGGACATTATAGAGAATAGACTATACCCATAGTTTAAGATACCTCAACTTAGATTTAATTCGATATGTCATTTTCATATCTGACCGACAAATATTCTCTGTCTTGTCCTTTTCTTATTGTACTATTTCAGAAGTTAATGATACTATACCCTTTATCTAATCCACCGACCAAGATTGATTTCCATTCACATTAATCTTTAAAATGGTAAATGTAATTGACTCTACTTATTTTTGGTACTGATATCTTACCATATTGCTGGTTTAGTTATATACCTATATGTGACTACAGGGTTCCTATTTCTTTGTACTAATCTTCTAGCTGCCACCAAATTGGAGAAAATTCATTAATGCACGTTTTTCCTCCATTTCCTATTTATGTATCATTTTTTTTTTAAATGTATATTTGGGATACAAATTAGCACTAACTAATTATTATACCTAGGTGCAATGAGTTTAAGTTAGGACTTCAAAATAGTAATATGTAATGTATAAAAAAAAATAGTAATATGTTAACAAGAAGGTAAATGCAATTTAAAAAAAAAAAATCATAGTGCACATGTGCACACTCTCAACTCTATATGGATATGTATCGACCCTCTATCTCATACTATTATGCATTTTAAAAATACTAGTACACGTTATTTAAAAAAACAATGAGTTTTGTTAAAATAATGAGTATGGTCCAAATAGGCGGTGTGCGGTGTATAGAAAATTTGGGGCTATTTATCGAAGTAAAGAAAATTGGGGCTAAATTTATTTATAGTATACTCCCTCCTTTTTAAAATGATTGTTGTTTTGGAAAAAAATTTGTTTCAAAATGTCATTTTTATTTTTCGGTGCAAAAATAATTGCTACTCTTTTTGTCTTATGTCTTATAAAAGTGTCTCATTTACACTTTTTTCATGTCTCAAAATAATGGTCCAGTTACAGTTCCAATGCATTATTTATTACTATTATTTTTTCACTATTATATCCCTACTCATTAACTTTTACTTTAGTCAACTATAATTAATAGGGATAGTATAGCAAACGATATTAATTTTTTCATCAAAACTAAAACATCTAATCATTTTCTTAAGAACCACACATTGTTCAAATATGACACTTTTTATAAAATGGATGAAGTATTAATTAGTACTTTGTACACTATTTCCAAAATATTAATAGGTTAATTAAATAAAAGTGTAATATTTTAGGACAATATCACTGCATTTCTTAATCCATGTGCAAAAACCTTAAACCACTCATTTTAAAACAGAATGAGTAATAGACTTTTGAACTGTGCACACGAGTCTAGTTCAAAAGTATATATTTGACCAAGATTGGTTTAATTTAAAGATAAACTAGTAGGGGTGGAAATAGGCCAGGTCGGCCTACAGGGGCCTATAGCCTAGCCTACTTAAGACCAGGTCAGGCCAGACCTATTTAATAAAAAGGTCAGGCTTGGACTTTTTTAAAAGCCTATTTAATAAAATAGGCCAGGCCTAGGCTATTAAAAAAGCCTATAAAGCCTTGTAGGCTAGCCTATAATTTCATATATATTAAAATTATTTTAAATAGGTTGGCCTATATATGCATATATATTAGAAAAAGTGTTAAATAGATTGGTCTATATATGCATATATATTAGAAAAAATGCTAAATAGATTGGTCTAAATGTTCATATATATTCGACCTATAAGGCTTCTTAAGTAATATGAATTAATTGAAAATATTAATAAGAAAGAGGCTTTTAAATAGGCTTTCAGTCCAGGCCAGATTTTTAAAAAGGCCAGACCAGGCTGAAAAAACGAGCCTATAGTAGGCCATAGGCCAGACTCAGGCCTTATAAGTTTATCGTAGGCCAGACCCAGGCGTTATAAAGCCTAGCCTAGCCTAGCCTATTCCCACCCCTATAAACTAGTAAGATATTTGTGCTCATGTACGGATAAATTTATTTGATATTGTATAAAATATATTTAGATACATATAAAATATAAAATTTAAATGAGTGACTTAATTATAAATGAATAATGATCTTATAAACTCAAGTGTGTTAAATAATCATATAAAAAAAGACTTGTGAGATGGAAAAGAAATCAAAATTTTAACATTTGAAAATAAAAATTGTCTCTCAAATAAATATAATTTTGGATTAAAATAAAATAGACATTGTGTTGATAATGACCTGCGAAATAAAAAAATTATTTGATGCAATCTAAAATGTATTTAGCTACAAATGCAAAATTTGAAATGACTTATTTAATTGTAAAAAAGAATATTAATTATATAAATTTAATTGTATTAAATAATCATACAAAAAGAGAAGAAAAAACATGAGATAGAGAAAGATAAAAATTATTATTTAAAAATAAGAATTTTGTCTTTTAAATTAACATAATGGTTGATTAAAATAAAATAGATATTGTATTGATAACGACCCGTGAGATAAATAAATTTGTAACTTTATTAAAAAAAATAGATTATTAGTATTTTTAGTGATAATAAATAAATAGAGGAAAACATTAAAATGAAAATGAGAAAATGTGAGAAAAAGAAATATAAAAGAGATTTGAAATTTTAATGAAGAGAGAGAATGAGTGTATGTTATAATGTAATTTAATTTGAAAGGGTGTAATTTTAGCTTTCCATGTGTCTACATATGACTGATAGAGAAGTGTATTATTTTGGCTATTTGTCAAATACATATTTACTCTTTTGCAAGTGTAAAAAAATTTGAATGAAAAGGAAAAATTTGAAAATGCATGCAATTGATTTGTTATTGTTAAATAGTAGATTTATATTGATTATATATAAAGAACAAAATATATATTTTATATGATATTGACATTATTTATTATTTATGTCACATCTTTAATTTTCTTCTTCTATATTTGATGTTGAATTAGTAAATTGACTATGTTCAACAACTTCAATTCTCCTTTTGAAGCGATTCTTAATATTACAACGTATAATTGACCAAGTAAACAAACAATAAAAAATAGAAACTTCAACATTCTTAAGTGATTGACTTTGACTCTTATTAATTGTCACAATAAAAAAACGACTATTGAAAATCGTCTTTCCTAAAATTTGAAAGGGATTCTAACATTGAATTGTGTCAATAACAATCAATGAATAAACACCTTATCTCCGATATTATGTCATGAGATAATCTTTCCTTCAATAATATATTTTTCTCATTTTAGTGATTATCAGGCAAGTTCCAATGCGCAATTCTAAATACAGATAATTATTTCTTAATAACATTACTGACACTCAAACTTTAAATTTCAACTTGTAGTTTGGAAGTCCAAACGTATTAATTATGTTGAAAAATTATGGTGAGTGAATGTCATCGACTATATCACTCTTTGAGTTAGATAAATACATACTATCATAACTTAAATATTATTTTTACTTCGCCAAAAAATAAATTCAATGCATAATAATTAATTATATCTACAATTTTTTGGAACTAATATAGCCCTAGTTTGGAAAAAATATATCTCATTAATAAATAGAAGAATATTGTTTTCCATAATTGTTACAAGAGGATTGCTATATGTTGTAATAAACAAGTCATGTGGGATATCAAATGTAATATCTATGTTATTGGAATCACCAATTCAACCATCAATAATTCCTGAAATCCACTTGAAAAACTCTTCATTATTTGAATTTGGTTGACCATTTAAAAGTTTCATATTTTTGGTAAATGTAAGAACTTCACATGAATCCATAAGTACGATGAATTGATTGTAACGTGCACAACTTTCTTTTTAGTTTCTTTTTTTGAACTTGGAATCACTCTTTGGTGAACAATGGAGGGTTTGAATGTGAAAAGTTAAAGAGAAATGGAGGAGAATATATATATATATATATATATATATATATATATATATATATATATATATATATATATATATATATATATATATATATATATATATATATATATTAAGGGTGAGAATTTTCTATAACATTTCATTAACCATAATAATGATACCTCTAGGGTATATATACAAGTGATTGTGACACAAAACAACAACAAGTCAAATAAGAAAAAAACTAAAAATTCGCACATGTACCCGACTATAGTAGCTAAATAACAAAAATTAACAAACAGTTGTAACCGATTACTGCGAATACATAACCAGTTACACCTACTCCAAAAATACTTTTTCTCAGTTTATTTGACTTATTTTGACACCTGTAACCGGTTACATCCCCCGGTGTTAACCGGCTACAACATTTTAATTACCCAAAAACTTTAACACATCACCTTAATTCAAGTCCTCCAAGTCTTCCATGTCCATGTTCATCTTCAACCTTTTGAACACTTCAATTGTGACCTCCTTGGTCAATAAATCATCCACTTGGTTTTCACTTCTACAATGTCTTAATTTTAACATTCCTTCACTAACAAGTTCACTCAAGTAGTGAAACTTCATCTAAATATGCTTGCTCCTCCCATGTGCAATTGAGTTCTTAAAAATATTAATAGTGGAAACATTATCAAACACGAGCGTTACAGGACCTCCTTCATCGCTGCCCATCTCCTTCAGTAGATTCATAGACCACACGGTTTGGCACACACACAGCAAAGCAACAATATACTCAGTCTCACAAGACGAGAGTTCTACTAATGATTCCTTCTTCAAACACAATGAGATTGATATTTCACTTAACATAAAGATGTATCCAGCTGTAGATTTTCGATCATCTTTATCTCCACACCAATTAGAATCAGTAAAATTGAGTAAATTGTATTTTCTGGCCATGTGTGCTGCGGGAAAGAGATGCCTTCGATCCTTTGAGCCAATAAAACCTTTGACGTATCTTAGAATCCTTTTGACTGTTGATAAGTAAGACACCTTCGATCTCTCCATGAATCTACTCACAATACCGATACTAAACACCAAATTCGATCGCATAAGTAACACAAGAATCCAATTAACCTCCTATAGTGAGTTATATTAACATCTTGTTGATCCTCATTATTAGAAAAGTATAACCTTGGTTTATCTGGATTAATGGCAGCATTGCAATGCTGCATTTCAAACTTCTTTAATATCTCAAGAGTATACCTTCTTTGGTGCACGAGCAGTCACTTTTTTGGATTTGTGGAACTTAAAGCCAAGAAAGTATGTCATGAGACCAAGGTCGGTCATCTCGAATTATTTCATAAGTTCACTCTTAAATTTAGAAATACATTTTGCATTGTTACCTGTGATCAATAAATTGTCTACATATAGACAACAAATGATCACCTGTTCACTTGTATTCGTCTTCACATATACGCTGTGTTTGGATACACATTTCTTGAAGTCAATATTCTTTAGGAAACCGTCTATCCTTTTGTTCCAAGATATTAGAGCTTGTTTCAAACCATATAACGTTTTTCTCAACTTGTAGAACCTTCCTTCTTGGTTTTTCATAACAAAACCAGAGGGCTGTTCTACTTAAACTTCCTCTTCAAGCGGTCCGTTCAAAAATTCAAATTTCACGTCCATTTGATAGATGGACCCATTTTTGTTATTCACAATATCAACAATTAGCCTTATGGTATCAATTCTAGCAACTGGTGCAAATACCTCTTCAAAGTTTGTGCTTTCTCTTTAAAAAAATTCCTTTGCAACTAATCGAGCCTTATGCTTGATTATTTCACCTTTGGGATTTGTCTTCACCTTATAGATCCATCTTACACCAATTGATTTCTTTCCTTCTGATAGATCAACTAATTCCCAAGTATTATTTTTCTGAATCAATTCCAACTCATCCTTTTAAGCACAAATCCACTTTGGATCACTCAAGGCCTCTTCCGTCTTAACAGGTTCAAATTCGATCATAAGTGCAAAATGGAAAAAATCACCATCATTATTGACTTTGTTGTCTTGGAACATCTCACAATCTTGGAGTCTTTGAGGAAAACCTCTTTGCCTTGTTGATCTTCTAACGTTCTCTTCATTTTGGGCTGACATACGACATTTATGCACTTTCCTATTCTGCAGAATTTAGGATTTATAAGGTGTAACAGTTACAGCTTTATAGTAACCAGTTACATACTTCTAGAAACATGTTACAAATTGCGCGTAATCGGTTACAGGTTAGTTCACTTGCTTTAACTCATTAACCACAACGTCTCGACTGATCATAATCCTCCCGTTTGCAACGTCGTAAAACTTGTAAACTCCAGTGGAGTGATAACCTATAAGTATCATTAATTCACCCTTATCGTCCAACTTTTTTTTAAGCTGCTCTAGAACATGTCAATACCCTATGGAACCTAAAACTCTCAAATGGTTCAGATTCAGTTTAAATCCAGACCATGCCTCTTCTGATTTTATATTCTTAAGCTTATTTGATGGAACCTATTCAATAAATAGGCAACCGTGGATATCACTTCTCTTCATAACTCTTTCGACAAGTTATTCCCTTTCAACATGCTTCTCACCATGTTCATAATCGACCAATTCTTACATTCGGCAACACCATTTAATTGTGGTGTATAAGATGGTACTGCCTTATGTAATATCCCTTCTTGATCATAAAAATTCCCAAGATCATTGGAGAAATATTTGCCTACGTCATCCATTTTGAGAGCCTCCTCCATGTAGAGATATGAATTTGGGAGTCATTCGAGCAAGACGAATGCCTTCAATAGTCCTACTCTGTAGGGTGTCGTCTTCATCTCCAGGTTTGTCGAGCTTGAGAGCATGCTCGAAAGTGGGGCATTCAGCCAAAGCTGAAGTAACCAGAATGAATTAACAAGTAAATAGCTGGTAGTGGGCTTCAGAGAAGTCATAGATAAACCCCTTTCGCCTAGGGATTCATAAAGGGATCCCAAGATGAGATAGATAAAACAGATGTTGCAACCTTCATGCACTTGGGTAGCTAAAGCTAAAAACTTTTTAGCTACTTTTAAGTACCTGCAACAAAAGACAAATTTCAACAGCCATAACATTATGAAAGCGATATGTTCAATGTTAGATACAAAAGCAATGGTCTGGTCATGTTCCATATATTTAGTAAAACCAACAAAATATTTTTCGAAGACTATAATGTCTTCGTCAATTTCTGTTTGGTTGAAAGTTTCACTAGTTAGACATAGGCCATTGATGGCCGCTACGTCAAAAAGAGTGGGGGTTAACATCCTACAAGTGAGGTGGAAGGTGTTGGTTGAACCCCCTAGAAATAAAGAGAAGAAACTCGTAGGTTAAGGATCAAATCTTGACAACTCGATTAGATAAAAAATGCATTGGTCTTTAAAAAAATGGCCTTTAACTTTTTCTAACTTGTTCAGACAAGCAACGTAGTCAGGGTTGATCAAAGGTGTAGAACAAAAAACCCTAGAGGTTCATTACAGATGATCGAAATCTAGAGTCACATCGGTGCTTGCCTTGGGTTTCGTACGGTGGAACATAGGGAAAACCCCCTTAAGTTTTTCAGGGTCCCTAGAGGAATCTAGGATTGGACTAATAAGGGCATGAGGAACATCAACAAGAAAGAAAGGGGGAATTATTTGGGAATATAAAATGTAGAGCTTTTCATCTAACAAGGTTGGTTCAATAACGAATTGCTGGTTTTCCACAGTGAGAGGTATGGCCAACTTAGTGACCAAAGGAACAAACTCCATATTCTATTGTTGATCTTTAGATTGTTTTGCAAATGCCATTGTTGAAACAGGGAAGCTTGGAAGATGTGAAAGTTTGAAGAAGAAGAGTGAAAGCAGGTTTAGAAATGAAGCGGAAAGAAGAGCTGAAGTAGAATGCCAAAATATTTTTATAAGAAGGGAAAAGTTTTGAAAACCCAATTCAAACCCCCTTTCTTTTGTTTTTCTCTACCTTCAGTGTTCAAATAAAATGATATGGTATAAGTGACATAAGTAAAATCATATACTTTTATTTAAGAACCTGTGATTTAATGTTCTCCGAGTCAGGAAACCAGCAGGTTTCTGACGAAATATGTTTCTGGTCAGGACATCTTCTAACTTGTAGAAGTATCATTTTTCAAAAATGCCAGCTTTCTTAAGATTTATATCTTATTTTTCATAGAAGAAAGAAAAACACATATATTCAAGATTCATTATGGACAAAACTCCTTTTTCAGATGTTTCAGAATGAATTGAAACCTGTCTTCAACTAAGGGTTTTGTAAAAATATCATCCCATTGATGGTCTGTATCTATAAATTTTAAAAGAAAGTTCCCTTTCTGAACATGATCTCTTATAAAATGATGCTTGATTTCTATGTGTTAATCTCTTGAATGTAAAATAGGATTCTTACTTAAGCAGATAGCAGCAGTATTATCACAAAATATAGGGATATTACACACACACACACACACACACACACACACACACACACACACACACACACACACACACACACACACACACACACACACACACACACACACACACACACACACACACACACACACACACACACACACACACACATATATATATATATATATATATATATATATATATATATATATATATATATAAGAAAGTCTTCCGGTTTACTTTTCATACAGAGCATCTGAGTGCTGCATAACGATGAAGATATGTATTCTGCTTTAGCAGTAGATAATGCAATTGATGATTGTCTTTTTCTAGACCATGAGATAAGATTTTCAACCAGAAATTGATAGTTTCCAGAGGTGATTTTGCATTCAATTCTATCTCCTGCATATTCTGCATCAAAAAAACCTGATAGCTTGTATTCTAATGTTTTCTTATACATAATACAAGGTTAGTTATTCCTTTAAGTTATTTTAGGATTCTCTTAACAACTGTTAAGTGAGTTTCCCTAGGATCTGATTGAAAACGAGCACATAAATAGACACCGAATAATATATTTGGTTGAGAAGCAGTTAAATAAAGAAGAGATCCTACTATACCACGATAGAGCTTCTGAAAAACCTTTGTGCTTACTTCTTCTTTTTCCAGAATACAAGTAGAATGCATAGGCGTCTTCGAGGGTTTACATTCTGTCATGTCAATTTTTTTCAGGATCTCTTTTGTATACTTACTTGGATGAGTATAAGTAACATTTGGAGTCTGATTTATTTGAATACCCAGAAAGTACTTTAACTCTTGCATCAGGCTCATTTCAAATTCAGCCCGATAAGCTAAGAGAGTTCTTGACATATATATGGATTACCAGAACCAAAAATAATATCATCAATGTATATTTGACATAGCATAATATCATCTCCAGAGTTTTTATAGAATAAATTAGTATCTACTTTTCCTCTTGAGAAGCCATTCTCCAAAAGAAAGGTACTTAGTCTATCATACCAAGCTCTGAGAGCTTGTTTAAGACCATACAGTGACTTCTTAAGTTTGAAGACATGTTGAGGAAACTTAATATTCTCAAAACCAGGAGGTTGATGAATATATACTTCTTTAGAAATATATCCGTTTAGAAAATCACTTTTGACATACATTTGATATAAGATAATATTATTATTCACAACAAATGATATTAAGAGACGAATAGATTCTAACCTTGTGACTAGAGCAAAGATTTCATTGTAGTCAATCCCTTCTTGTTGAGTATAACTTTGTGTAACCAATCATGCCTTGTTTTCAAAAACTTCACCTTTCTCATTTAGATTGTTTATGAATACTCATTTTATTCCAATCACATGAGTTCCCTTAGGTTTCAGAACCAAATCCCAAACATCATTTCTGGAGAACTGATTTAGCTCTTCTTGCATGGCAAAAATCGATTCATTATCTTGAAGTGCTTCTTCACAAGAAGTTGGTTCTATTAGAGACACCAATCCTATAATAGTTTCTTCAGATTGCTTGAACGTGGATCTAGTTCTGATTGGTTCAATTTTGTTTCCCAGAATTAATTCTTCAGATGCAATTTTCCTTTGCCTTGGTTTTCTTTGAACTTATGTAGCTCTAGAGGATTCTGATTTGTCATTATTATTTGGAATATTTGCCTCAGAGTCCTTGATATTTTGTTCAAATCCTTTGAGTGTAAACTCTAGATCTGCAAAACTTTCAAACAACTTTGACTTTTCTAAGTCAAGCTTGTCATCAAATCTGTCATGAATTAATTCTTCAACAATGTGTGTTTCAGTATTGTATACCCTGTAGCCCTTAGAGCGTTCTGAGTATTCCAACATGATATACTTTTGTTTCTTAGAATCAAACTTGTTAAGATAATATTTGGTGTTTAAAATGAAATAGGTACATCCAAATAGATGAAAATATGAAATGTTGGGTTTTATTCCCTTGCATAATTCATAGGGAGTCTTTTCAAGTATAGGTCTTACAAATATTCTATTCTAAATATAACAATATGTATTCACAACCTCTACCAACAAATGCTTAGCCATATTAGTTTCATTGATCATGGTTCTAGCTATTTCTTGCAATGTCCTATTCTTCCTTACTACAACTCCATTTTACTGAGGTGTTCTAGGACAAGAGAAATCATGAGATATGCCATTGGAATCAAATAGATCTTAAAAATATTGGTTTCCAAATTCATCACCATGATCACCTCTGACTCTGACAATCTTAGATCAAATTCATTTTGCACTTTAGAACAAAAGCTAGTGAATGCAGAATGTGACTCATCCTTATGCTTTAGGAATATAACCCATATCTAACGACTGTAGTCATCGACTATAACAAGTCCATACTTCTTACCATTGACAGATGTAGTTTTTACTGGACCAAATAAGTCAATGTGAAGAAGCTTCAAAGGTGGAAACAATACTTTTGGATTTAAAAGATATTTTAGAAAACTTGCCTTTCTGACATGCTCCACAAAGAAAATTTCAAGAGAACTTCAGCTTAGGTAAGCCTCTGACTAACTCAAGTTTGTTTAGCTGAGATATTCTTCTCATGCTAACATGACCCAAGCGTCTATGCCACACTCATTGCTCTCCATTTACAAACATTAAGCATTTTACATTTTTAACTTTAAGATCAGAAAGCTTAACTTTATAAATTTTATTTTCCCTCTTCCCAAATGAATAGAACCGTGCCGTATTTTTTACTAACTCCCTTGCACAACTTTTGATTGAAAAAGATGTCATAACCATTATCACTTTATTGACTTATGGGTAACAAATTATGCATTAGACCCTCAACATAAAGTACATTAGAAATAGAAGGAAGAGATCCATTACCAACTGTTCCAGATCCTCTAATTCTTCCTTTCTAATTTCCTCCAAAACCTACGTAGCTAACATCTCCAAGTTCTAGATTTTGGAACATATGCTTTCTTCCAGTCATGTGACGGGAGCATCCAGAGTCCAGGTACAATGATTGGTATCTTGACTCTTCTACATAGGATATATGCAGCATAAACTATTTTATTTCTTGGTACCCAGAATCTTCTTGGTCCTTTCAAATTAGCTTTCCCAGATTTTCTAACAAATTTGGGTGTTTGTGCATCAATAAGTTTTTGTTTTTGTGCTTCAGGATATAGATAAGAGAAAGGAGAAAAGAGTTGATTATTTTTAGGTGATTCCTAATCATCATCATAAGGATCATAACCAATTCCTCTTTTATCATTACGACTAACACCATGGATCATTGACGTCATTCTCCTTCTATATATGTTTTTTGAAATTCTGGTATGTCAGATTCCAGATGACGTATAGGATGTCACGAAATCTGATATGATTTAAACAATACGGTTGCAAGGTATAAACCATTAATAACAATACTGAAAAGTAAATAACAAGTAATTGTTAACCCAGTTCAGTGTACAAAAATACCTAATCTGGGGGCTAGAAATCTAGAAAGGAAATCCACAATTAGTAGTATCAATTCGAAGTTAAACTCCCCCGTTTACAACTTCTCACTTAATTTCTACCCAGTGCAACTTCTACCTAAGAACCTCCTAGATAAGAGAACCCCTCTCACTTCTAATCACCACAGTGATATCTCACACTAACGACCCACGTTACTGATATTGACGGCCATTGACCATAATTTCCAATTACAAGAAACAAACATAAAGACACACTTCCATGAAAATACATAGCCAAGACTCTTGACTAATAACACTATTTAGAGTTGCTTACAAGCTTCATCCAAGAGCAATAATCAAATCTATGCTTAAAATCTTAAGAGAGATAACACACAAACATCCAATGCTTACAAGCTTATGAATGTTTTACAGAACCTTACAACTCAAGGAACAAACATTCCAACTCACAGGTCGAGTGGATCACAAACAGCTACCCTCATAGAGAGTGGTACAAAATACAAAGCCCTAGTAATTCTACATCTTGGACCCATACCTTTTCTAGGTTACAATGCTTCTATTTATAACCTTTTCCCAACTGGATTAGGCTTCAAAATCACAACATATCACCTGCTACAAATCAGCAGAAAATTCTGCATAAAAATAGGTCTTCAATCAAATCTTCCTAAATTATCTCCATAATTAGAAAGTGAATATTGTTCTTGATTCTGACTTGAATTCTCCAGACCTTTAAAATCAGTGCAAAATCAGTGCCACATAGGACTGCATAATATTCTCAAAATATTCTGTATCTGTTAAATCTTGAACCGATCCAACAACCCAACCCAAACAGTCACGATCTCAAACGATTTTGCATAGGACATCTTGTCCGACATGTTGCTCCAAATGACGAAACATTTCAACTCTACTTCATGTTCCGGAGGCAAATATCTTATATCATTTGGAAATACCTCAGGAAATTCATAAACAACCGGAAGATCAACACTTGTAGCTTCACGATCACTTTGCAACGATGCAAACATAACAACTTTATCTCTAAGGAACTCATTCACTTATTTAGCAGACAACAACATCAGTTCTCCGTTAGCACCAAACATAGGGAACCTAAAAGTTTTATTGTAACAGTTGATATGAGCATATTTGAACTCCAACCAGTTCATTCCCAGGATCACATCGATTTGGTGTAAGGGTAGATACACCAAATCGATCACAACAATATTATCAAAGATAGTCAAAGGAATTTATAGTTCAATACATCTCTATTAAAATACTTCAAGAAAACCACTTCATACTTCATTAATCATAAAACATCAACCAAAACCATCAAGTTCCATGAAAGGTAACTCATCATAACAAAACAAATAAAAGAACATAATAGTTCTAGAAAAACGATTCCAACCCCGATGTTACGTATCAGAGCAAAACTCCCTTTAGTCAATGAAAAGAAAATAAACACACTCCGAAGCTATTCTCTAGGCTTCACTGCACTAATCTTGATCATTTGCAAGTTACCCATGTTTAGAGGCAACATTTTCAAGTAGAAAGGGTGAGTAAATCATAATAATTATAAAAAACATAAGGAATAGATATATCAGTCATATCAAGGAAACAAAAACAACAAAACATCATTTACTGCATTCTATAACATTATATCAATCACTAGTTATCCATGTCAAAACATCATACTCCAAGAGTCAATCAAAGATATCACTTAATCCAATTATTGTGAGATACCACAAATAATGAAATGCAACTTCATAAGACTCATGCATATGGAACCAATGCTTCACCAATGACTTAGTTATCGTTATCTCCAAGGACCCCCACCAATAGGATCGATTATCGCTTGGAACCAGAGCACGTCACAAGTTTCACTCAATCCACACTATGTGATTGAGGACATCAATGAACCAAAGTGTCCCAACATCATTGGATAAATACCCTACAAACTTCAGTGGACAAAAGTCCTACAAATGCTATGAATGTATGATGCACAACACAACACAAAATACAACTACAATTAGTCAAAACACATCATCATTCATCATACTTCATCAGATGCTTTATAGTAAATACATCATTATAACATCATCATATCATCATAAAGAAAACACCCATCAAGTTATAACAAGACAAGTTATAACAAGGGCATACCTCATATGTTATCACTACATAGTTCATCATTAAATCCTAACACAAGCATTAGGAGACTACATCTTATGAATCATTTTACTCTACTAGGATATAATTCATTGCGTTAACTTTCCAACACTTCGAACAACGCATCAATCGAAGTCTGAAAACTCAAGTTATGACCTTAGAAAAATCTGTCAAATATGGATAACATTCTGGTCTGTTTAGGTCGACCTCCCTATTCATCTGGTCGACCTCTCGCTAGTGCATGAGTCGACGCAAAGCTCTACTCAGGTCGACGCACAGGTCACATTTGTGGAGTCTGTCTCCCTCTGTCCTACTTAGGTCGACCTACTTGTTCATAAGGTCAACCTATTGCTGTTTTGTGCATAATTTTTCTGCTGTTTGGTGTTCTTCCTTGCTGCGATTTTTTGCAATTAGGAAACCCTTATTCTACTCAAATACAACATAATAACATCTCAAAATCACCATAATTCCTCATGTTTACATCATACAACAACAACTCAATTTATTATGCATCCTATGCATCAATTGGAAGCAATTACTATATCAAATCATCATCAATTTCATCACATTTATCTCATTATCAAAACTACACCAAAACCCCAATAATGCTACAAGTATCTAAGCCTTAAATCAATTATAATAATAATGATAAAACTCCTCTACCTTAAATTGTAGTTAGCGTTGATTCTCGCCGCGTTCTCTCTACAAATTCCTCTGTGTTCGTCGTGCCCTAACTCTCTTCCTTTGCCTCTTCTCTAAATTTCGATCGTACAAAATGAATCCCTCTTTCCTCTTTTCTCTTTTTACCCCTAGGACTCCTAATATGGCTTTCCTCTTTCTGCCCTCACTTAACTTCTTACAATTTACTATTTCGCCCGTATCATCTCTAACACCAATATTATTCTATTTTACTAATTAAAATAATCCCAACTAATTATTTATAATTATTCTAAAATACTCTTAATTCTCAATAATTTTCACAACACACATGAACATCGCATAAATCACTCAAACATCACATATCATCATCAAAACATTAAATATTTCATAAAAACTCGCATATTCACGCTAAATTAATTAAATAAATAATTAATCCAAAACATCATGTGTCACCGTTTGGACCTAACTAAATTCACAATCAAATAAACGAATACTTCATAATATGATCAAAACATAAACAAAATAATATGCTAAAATGAGGAATAATCTGAAACATACCAATATTATAAATAAAACACTTAACAAAAAGGCAAAACATGCTTGATAGAAACCATGTTTTTTTTTTTCCATACAAGAATCAATTAACTGGATATTCACATTACTGTACACGTTGCTGTCATTGTGAAATCAAATACCAAAAAAATTGCTTATATGCTTCTATGACACTTCAATTATTCCTTGTCCAAACGTGTCGACTACCAATCCACTGTACTAGAATTAATTTCTGTCAACACATTCGTACGTCAAAGTGTCCCTAGTAGTATTTTAAAATGTTTCAAATCATTCCATTGTTTATATTGTCATTATTACACACATTATTCTACAATATATACGTCTAGGAAATTTATTAAAATATTTATTAGCATTTTTCATAATTCTACAATATTTCTGTCAAACACATTCATTCATGGGAGTAAAGCTGACAAACTAACATGTTCGCTCCGTTTTGATTCGTCCTGCAAAAATTTGAAAAATGAGGTGAGACGCGGCATATATAGTTGAAAATGTGAGTTTAAAACTTTGTCCCGTCCCACAAAAAAGTAAGGACAGAGCGAAAAATATCTGCGAACTTTACATTTTTTAGGCCTAAAAATATAAAGTTTCATGTAAATGTCCGTATCTGCAAAAGTCCGAAAAAAAATAGAGCGGACAAACAAATTAAATGTTGCAAGTCTAAAACTTTGGTCCGCCGCACAAAAAAATATGGGTAAAACAGGCGTGTCCAATGAATCAGATCCATTTTACCACCCGAGATTTTGCCACCCGAACATGAAAGTGTTCTATTAATTTTTATTTTTATTTGAAGAATTAATATTTACAATTGCACGTAGATGATAGATTTATCAAGAAAAACTTGTTATGGAAGAGTTTGTTATGGAAGAGTTGTATTACCATTATAATATATAGACATGAGGCCTACACGTGCATGTAACATATAGATATACCCAACTTGCAACATGTAATCACATGACATAGGACCATAAATCACCATTACACTACACCTATCTATTCTTTCCATTGTGGCCCCAAAACAAAAACCATGTGTTGCCAACTGTTTTTAACCTAGTTGAGAATCTAAGGTCCCACTATTACCACCCTCCTCTTTCCCTTAATGTTATGTTAATAATCAATTTGGAAAAACAATACCTTTGTGTACTTGTCTTCTTTTTTTGCCAACTTTGTGTTTGTATTGGTGGCCATTGTCCAAGTTTGCTATACTTGAAATTATTATAGTATATGGTCTTTAACATCATGCTCATCAACTTTCCTTTTACAACTAAAAACATAGAGCACTATCAATGGTCTTTAGCTTTCCACGTGGCATCCACCTTCCTTCAACTTACAAGTTAAGTATCTCTACCACAAATTTCAATTTTATTCTATCTCAAATTCACACAATCAACACTTGTGCTATTAAGATCGAGATCTAATGAATTTTAAGTATATTTTAATTTTTTTTTCAAAATTTAAAATATTAAATTTAAAATTTTGTTAAATTAATCTCAATCAATTTAATGTAATTAAATCATGTTTAGAAGAGTTTTTATACGTATTTTTTTTATGGTTTATTCATGTTTAAATAAGATCCTATAAATTTTATAACATTTTAACCATAGCTAATTTTAGTGTTATATAAATAATTTAAAAAAAAATTAAGATTATATTTACACGTTTCATATTAAAAACTGCATCAAACAACTTTGTTCAGATTTTTTTAACGTCAAAATTCAAAATTTAAATATTAAATATTTTTTAATGGTATATGATAAAATTCATGCTATAATTGCCGTAATGCACATCACAACAACTAAAATAACTATAAATACAACTCTAAACCACGATCATATCTGTAACCGCAACCGCAATTTAGAATCTGTAAGAAATAAATTTGATGAGACTTCCTCCACTAAAACACTAAACCCCCTACAAGTAACTATCAAAACTAAACCATACCCCTTCTTTCTCTCTTTTTCCACACACAATTTGAAGTAAATTCTTTTGACCTTGTTATAATTATTGTTCCTTTACAGATAGATAAGGCCATAAATAACTACTAGTATTAGATATAGACACATTCTTATAAAGAAAATACATGTTCACTTCTTCTCTCCTTCCTAGCCCTTTCCTCCTATCAAACCAAACCACTCTCATTCATCAACTCCTTCTTAACTCTCTCTTTTCTTCCTCTTGAATCAAAGTCCCAAAATTTTTCACTTTTTTTTCTTCCAGCTAGAAAAAAAAACTTTATTCTAGAAGGTTGAACTTAAGACATGGGTTTGAGTTCTAAACAAGTTTCTAGTAGAGATGTTGATTGGAACCAAACCTTGTTACAAGATCAAACCTTAGAACTACCAAAAGCTTCACCTATGAGAAAACAACAACATCAACAACAACAAAATCATCAACATCAACTAGAAGTTGTGAATTGTCCAAGATGTGATTCTACAAACACCAAATTTTGTTACTACAACAATTACAACAAGTCTCAACCTCGTCATTTCTGTAGAGCTTGTAAGAGACATTGGACTAAAGGTGGAACTCTAAGAAATGTTCCTGTTGGTGGTGTTAGAAAGAACAAAAGAGTAAAAAAATCAACTACTATTAGCACCTCCTCAAAAACTACTATTAGCACCTCCTCAAAAACTACTATTACCACCCCCACCACCACCACCTCCACCTCCGATACCAAAACCACACCTTCTATGTATGAACCTCTCATTCATCCACCATCTTTTTTTCCATCTCAGAATCTGATGAATACTAGAGATTCATCACAAGGTAATAATGAAGAGTTTGGTATTGGTAATGGTATCTTTCTAAGTTCATCTATGGATTTACCTCAAAACCAAAGCCTCATATTCCCATTCTCAAACTCAAGCTCTTTGAGATCATCCAATGCATATAACTATGGTGAAGAGATAAAAGCCATGGAAGATTCATCTCTTAACAACACTGTAATGCCAAGTACTAGTGGAGCTGATGCCGGTGCTGGTGCTATTACACAGCCATGGGAGAATATTCCAGCAACAGGAAATAGTGGCATGGAAATGTCAAACTATTGGAGTTGGGAGGATATTGATTCTTTGGTCTCTACTGATCTTAATGTTCCTTGGGATGACTCTGATATCAAACCCTAATAATATCCTGATACCAGTGTTTTAAAAACCGAACCAGACAGTTTCATTCTGAATCTGAGAGTTCAAATTTTAGTGTTTGTTAACACATGGTAGTTTAGTTTCCAATGTCTATAGAATAGTGTTATTTAATTGGGGTGTTTTTTTGTGTTTGATACATATATTAGTAAGTGTTCTTGTTTTCAGATGGAACATATTATGGACTGGTGTATGAGTATCTACTGCACCTGTATTTTTCTTATGAAGTATTTGAAGCTGACTTATTTTAGTTTCAGCCTCAGATTCAAGTAAGAAGTCTAATTAATTAATGTAATCCAATGTGTTTAGATGTTCTTTTCTCTTTCATTTCATATGATAAATTGGTGTGAGACTCATGATTGAATAAGGCATGATCCTGTATGATCATATCATGTCTGTTGCTGTTGTCAAATATTGACACGAGTTAGACTCTAAACACATTTTTAATATGAAGTGTAGGTATTGATTAAAACATAATTTTTTTGAGTTTCAACTCAATGCGCACCATTGGACTACTCTTTATAGGGTGTGATATGGACAAAACACGTGTCAGACATCAAACACGATTTGGTCAGGTAATATTCAACTTGATCAACGGTGGGAACATAGATTATTGTTGAAAATCTATTGATGTGTACAAATGTACCTTGCACCCCTCATTTTATACCTTGCACCCCCATATTTCAATAATATCCATGTTACCATCATGGAAATTTAAGCCAAAAATTCAAAAAAAATAAAATCCGGTAGTTTAATCAAAATATCCGATTAATAACAAAAAATCTGGTAGTGTATATGAAATATTCGGTGCACCATATATATTTCAAAATACCCGAAACATTTGCTTGGTAATGGATTTTTAGCAAAATCCTGTAGCTACCAGATATTTAGTCAATTTATGAAAAATCTGGTAGTTATAAAATAGTAAAATATTAAATGGCGCACGTCAGACACTTTTATACGTTTGTGATTGCACTGAGCATATTGTTTGGTCCATGATGAATTCAAAGTCATTTAAACATGGGTCATGTGTTGTTGTTAAAAATAACATATTACAGTGCCTCTTCCCCAATTTTTGTCTAAGGCAAAAGTGTAATTTAAGGGGGTGAAAACTCCCATAGAGTTTTGACTTTTGAAAGACAGCGTATGTCTCGCCATCTTGATATCCAAGTTTAATGATTTGTTGTTCGACACAGATAACATAAAGGTGATTAAGATCGAGCTTTGTGAAGATTGGTTTGATAGTGATGGAAAGGTGAAATACAAACTTATTGAGTTGAAGACCTATGAAGATTTGAAAGTTATGTGGAGATCATATCACCGTAGGTTAACAAAGGGACCGATCGAGTTTGATGCAAAAATTTATAGATCTGTTGACGATATTATCAAGATGTTGAAATATCTAGAATCATTTGGTAGTATTTATGTTTTCTTATTTTATTGTTCTCTTAAGTTATGTAATCGTCTGTCTAAGTTATGTAACCGTTTGTCAAATGTTAAGTTACATTCATCATACATCAATGTAAGTGCCAAAATGTTATTTAATAAACAATATTGTGCAAATGTCTAAGTAATACTACACATAATATACAAATAATACATAAAAATAATAGTAACGTTTAAATAAGCTCCACACGAGCTAAGTGTACAGTCTGCGATGCCAAACGATGAACCTCACTATCTGGGTTCACCAAATCCATGAGGTTATCCATAATGACTGCTTTCATCTGCAATCGTTGAGCGTCATCCGCACCATGTGGAGGCGGTGGAGGCAGTGACACGTCATCAAAAGGTACCCCGACACTAGCATAAGAAGGTCCATCATGTGAAGATCCAACATGAGAAAGTCCAAGATCATCTTCATATTGCATAGGTGGGATAATGCGAGGGTGTGATAAAATAAGGTACCAATCCAAATACCCATTTACACACTCCGCAGGGAACTAAACCTTCACTGCACGATCTCTAATGGAACGTGCATACCTCATAATGTTACCACAAAATCAATTATCAATTCCGTCACATGGAATAGCATGGATTGGTCGTGGGATGTCATAGACATATCCAAACAGGTGCAGACACCTCTCGGGTAAGTGTTTACAGGTGGAGTAAGCTCCACATGATCAATAGGTGGTGCCTCAACATCCATATGAGGAGTATGGGCCTCAATAATTGTCTCTAGAGTAACCTCTATAGTAACTACTGCCTTTGCCTCAAAAGGACGAGGCACCTCTGCCGAATGGGGCACATGTGCCTCTACCACCATCTGCACGTCATTCTAAATTGGTGTAGATGGTGCTTGAACATCAACTGGATTATCCTCAATATCTCTCGTCCATTCAGAAGCAGATCGAGATCCTATACTTCGAATAGTGCGGAGTGCACGAAACTTAGCCTAATCGGCCAGTCGCCTCCCGTGAGAACGGTTAATGCCACTCTCCCTGCCCTAAGATGCGAGTCTTTCACATCACCTTCCCTCTCTCGAGCCCTCCCAACAACTATATCTCACTGTAGACCAAAAATCACATCATCTTTGTCTCTGGTCTTCTTTGAAAAAATAAAACAAATTTTCTTAGGATACCAGGTTTTTAAAAAAATCTTGAACTTTTTCACTTTTCAAAATATGCGGTAACAAAGCATACATTAACGATTTTTTTGAAAAATGCGGTAAACATGCATAAAACATTATGTATTTTTCACAAAATTCGGTAAAATGCATCCCTTTTTTGGATTTTTTGAAATGTCGGGGTGAATGTAGGCATTTTTATCGGGTTTTTTTGAAAAATCCAGAAAAATCTATGTATTTTTTACCATATTTTTCAAAAAATTCGGAATAATGTACGCATTTTTATCGAATTTTAAAAAAAATCTAGTTCAATGTATTCATTTCTACCTGATTTTTCAAAAAATGCAGTTTTTTTTTTTGGAAATCTTACCTTTTTTTTTAAAAAAATGTGATAAAAATTCAAACTTGTCATCATAAGAAAAAAAAATTCGGCAGCATATGTGAAATGTCCAGAAAATTATAGAGGTTTTGTAAAAATTCAGATTTCTCCGATAGTTTTTGTGAAAGAAATATAATATTGTCCAGGACTAATATGATAAAAACTTAGGATGTCTGGGGGTGCTAAGTACTATTTGGGGGGTGGCAGGAAGATTCCTCTTTCCTCCATTTTTAGTCGATGTGAGATTTTAACCACTCACACTTTACACTTAACACCCAATAAGCCCCCACAAGTGTCACCCGCATCATTAGACGTGATCCACACTAGGATCTACTTACGCTCCCCCACTGAGCCTAACCTGACTCTAATACCAATTGTTGAGAGTTCAGGGAACGAAACGCCGAACGTGTCAATGGACTAAACGTTCAGGATCCAAGAGACTTTGACACCATATATCTACCTAAAACCTTAAGGCAATAAGAGTATGAAAATGTCAATGGACTAAACATTCAGCATCCAAGAGACTTTGACACCACATATCCACCTAAAACCTTAAGATAATAGGAGTATGAGTTCTTTCTCTTATATCTCCAATATTTTCTCTATTTTTAGTTGATGTAGGACTTTAGTCACTCACATTTGAAACCCAACAACCTCTCTAACAAAAGCGAGTCACCCACTTCATTAGTCTTGATCCACACTAGGATTCACTTCCGCTCTTCCATCGAACTTATCCATGACTCTGATACCACTTGTTAGGGAGTCTGGAGAGCGAAGCGTCAGAAATGTCAATGAACTAAATGTTCATAGATTTAAGAGACTTTAACACTTCATATCTATAAAAAAAACTTAAAACATTAAAAATATGAGTCCTCTACTATAAACTCAATATTTCTTCAATTTCTAATGTTATGTTTTGTTCATATGTCTAGTGCATTTAAATACACATCAACAATCCAAACACGATCTTAAAATCATGCTCACCATAATTCCAACTATTAATAATAAGATAAAATGTAAAAACATAATGAATGATATATGACCTATGTTTAGAGATCATGCTATGCTATAAATACAAACGATATGATCAAAGGTAATTAATATATGTTTTAAGTGCATGTGGTTTAGAAATTATGATAATCATGAATTTTAATTGTTAGTGAGTGGTTTGTTGTGATGGAGATGGATGAGTATTGAAATGGGGTCTGGTCCAGCAAAGCCAAACTGACAGAATGTGATGGAAGATTCTTATGGATATATGTTGTAGTGATGTTACAATGATTTGATTGCCCAATATTCATCACAACCACTTGTTCAGAATCATTCTTTATTACTGGGCCACAAAGAATTCTTATAACTAAAATATATTAAATATTTTATTAGTATTATTTATATGTGGACTCATGTAGTTCACAATAATCACATGATGTTGTAATAAATTAATAGAAGTAACAGTGTAGGGTATCTTAGGCCACAATATGTTTCTAAGGTTTGTTTTAGGTTGTCTTTTTCTTCTATTATTGTTAGAGTTATAGATTATAGACCAACAAACTATAGACCTCTGTAGTACTACATGAATATTCTTATTCTCAAGGTATTTTTTGAGATGTAATTTTATCACATTTAGATCTTACTACTTGGTTAAAATATTATCCTAGAGAATAATAGAAAAGAGGAAACAAATTTTATTTGGTTAGATTAGTATTAAATTACTTTTAAAATTTTGTATTACATCCTATAGTGATGATAATTGTATCCATGCAAAATAATGGATTACTATATAGAATTTATTTTCAATCTAACTGATATTTGAATATGTATCCATAAAATTGATGGATTACTAAACAAAATTCATTTTTTAAGTCTAACTAACAAAACCCATTTTAAATTCTATTTATAAAAATAATAGATAGTTAACTAATTTTATTTTTCTTAAATTTATTTGGATTTTGAACCTTTATAAAATACTCTAAATAATTAATAAAATACTTCAAATAGTTAACGGAGTAAACATGTATTTTGTTTTAAAAAATCCTTTACTATTATTTAAAAAAAATACAAAAATAAAACATTTGGAATTGTCAAATAATACGAGCGATTCACATGGGTTCAAATGATCCGATGTTTAGTTGATCAACTCAGTTGCGGAGCCAGAAAAATTATAAAGCCTGTACAAAAGTTCAAATACCGCAAATTCACATTGTATATAATATATAAATAGTCATCAATCAAAATAAAAGAGATTAGTTATTTTGTCAACAAAAGTATAGTTTAAAATAAAAAAGATGAAACATAACCTTACCGGAGCATACTCATTAATTTGTTTCTTATGACCTGGATCATGCACAATCTCATTTGAGTTAAACTCCTTAACCACATTAGACGATAGTTTTAATTCGACATCCGATTGCACAACATTCACATTCTCAATACTTGCTCTATCAATAAAAAATCTCTTATTTATTAAATTAAATGATCTTTTTTTTTTTTTAAAAAGCAAATGAATTAAGAAATCGCACTAGGGGTGCAACCCTTACAACGGATTACAAGTTCAAAAAACAACCTAGCGGTAACTTGTACCACTCATAAAAGCTAGAAAAAGAAGAGTTCAAACTTATTCTAGCTAACCAACTCCAAGAGAAAAATATAATATTATAAACCACCAATTCAAAACTAAAAGGAGCTTGCTCGAAAATAATAGAATTACGCATGATCCAAATGCTCCAAATTAAGGATATCCAAATGATATTAATCTTCACCCTATCCTTAGCTATCTTGACGTTCTCTTGAACAACAAGGAACTCTTTGAACTCTTGCAAAGTAAAAGGAACTTCTTCCCCTAGCCAAGTATAAACCCGTTCCCACACATTCATCGATACTTGACAAGAGGAAAAAACATGCAATAATGACTCCGAATGAACCCCACAAAAAACGCAGCACAAATTTGGAATATTAGCAACTCCTCATAAAAGCAAAGAGTCAATGGTGGGAAGCCTAGAAGTGAAAAATCTCCAAGCAAAGATAATAATCCTTAACGGAAGCTACATACGCCATAAATTTTTCAGAATTCTCACCGTTAGGGGCTGCCAAGCACACTGCTTAGCAAGAAAACACAGAGTAGAAATGCTGGCCACCGAGAATATGCCGCTAGGATTCGGCATCCACTCGAACCTGTCCTCCACACTATCATTTGGCCGGACCGTATCCAGCAGAGCAAGGAACTACTGCCAGTGATTCGCAAAAACAGTGTTGGATGCTGCCACGACCTCAAAAGCTGCCGAGCCCATGAAAACAGTGGGCTGCCAACAATAGCAATCGTCTAACCTGTAAAAAGAATCAGCCACAGTGCAATATTTATTTGTGGATACCTCATACAGATCCTGGAAAGAGAGACGGAACAGTTGGTCCCCCCACCACAAACTCGACCAAAACATAATATTAGTTCCTTTGCTAAAAATGCACCGAGTATTACTCATGAACCCTTCAACACTAGCTTCCATCTTAACATCATTAGCAATAACATCCCTCCACCACGTGGAATCTTTCGATTTAGGGCCTTCCACTACTAAGCCCTGCACCTTTAATTTCGGCTATACATATCTATCTTTTAGAAAACTACTCCATATGGACTTGTCATCCGTTAGGATTCTCCATTTCCATTTGAGTAACAGCGCCTTATTGATTTCTCCAACATCCCTAATACCCAAACCACCCGTGTCTTTATGTTTGCACACCGTTTTCCAATCTACTCAATGAATACACCTCTTCTTCTTGCTGCCCCCCCAAAGGAAGTTGCTAATTATACCTCTAATTTCTTTAATAACCAAACTCGGGGCTTTGAAAAAAGCGAACATAAACGAAGGTATTGCATTAAGCACCGCGTTGATAAGCCTCACTCTACCACCGATGGATATGGATTTCCCCCTTCACGACGAAAGTCTATTCTTGATATTTTGAATAGCTTTCAACCAAACTTTCCTACTTCTATGGTTTCCCCTCACAATTATGCCAAGAAAAATGAACGGGACCTCACCTCTTTTACAACCTAGGAAATAGGTCGCCGAATTCATAAACCACTCACCAACATAAACGCCATAAACATTGCTTTTCATGAAATTTATTCTCAAACCCGATACTAATTCAAACCCTCTCAACACAACTTTCAAGCACCAAAGATTATCATTCGATGGCTCCCCAAGCAAGATGGTATCATCCGCGAATTGTAAAATATCCACAACCTCCCCTTCTCCAAACTTAAAGGGTTTAAAATCCCCTATCGCCACCGATTTCCTCACCAAAGCGGTAAGACCTTCCATTGCTAAAACAAAGAGGAACGGAGATAAGGGGTCCCCTTGCCTCAATCCCTTTTGGACCAAGAAATCTTTCGTCAGACTCCCATTCACAAGGATGGACATGTAACTCTTAAAGACGCTTTCTTCCAACCACATTAGCCAATTGTCCCCAAATCCCATATTCTTTAGAACGAATCTAAGATAATCCCAAGAAACGGAATCATAAGCCTTCTCGAAGTCAACCTTTAGAAAAAAACAACTTTTATTGAATCTCTTGGTCCAATCTAGAATTTCATTCACCAACACAACCCTGTCCATCATATTCCTACCCGGAACAAAGGCGGTTTGGTTAGAGGACACCAACATGCCGATCACCTTTTTTATTCTAGAGGCCAACACTTTTGCAAGCAATTTATAAATACTCCCCACCAAGCAAATAGGACGGTATTCGCTCAAATCTTGAAGATTGTTTGTTTTGGGAATAAGAGCTATAAGAGAAGACTTAATGGACTTCACAAGCTTTCCTTTGGAGTGAAAATCCGCGAAGAAACTCATAATGTCTTCTTTCAATAAACTCCAAAAAGACTTAAAAAACTCCAACGTGTAACCATCCGACCTTGGGCTCCTACTACCATCACAAGACCAAATTGCCTCCTTCACTTCCGCCTCCTCGAACGGCCCATCTAAATACTCCCTATCCAAACTAGACAACTTGGCAAAACCAAGATCAATGGGAACCGGTCTACAACCCTCTCCCTCTTTAAAAAACCCCCTAAAGTAATCAAAGACTAAATCTTTTACCTCTTCCACCTCTTCCACTGTACCCCTGTTAGAATTGAGCGAACACAAGGAACTACGCCTCTTTCTACTCCTCAAGGAGTTATGAAAGAACCGAGAGTTAATATCACCATCTCGTAACCAAGTTTCTCTAGACTTGAGATGGAGTAATCCTTCTTTTTTATTAAGACTTTCCCAAAAAATTTCCACCTCTTTAGCCCTTTTTTTAACCGTTTCCTCCGGAGCGTTACCTGCACAAATAACAAACTCGTTATCTAAAAAATGTATCTCCTTGCTAGCTTCATTGATTTTAAGGTCTATCCATCCGTACACTACTTTGTTCCACCAAGAAAGCCTTTCTTTGAGCACTTTCAACTTTTCCACCAAGCGAAAATCTCCTCTACCTTTCACTTTGATTAAGCTCCATTCCTTCTCCACAAATTTGAAAAAGTCTTTATGCTTCAACCAATTATTGTTAAATTTGAACGGTTTAGGGCCCCAGTCTTTTCTGTTGTCTTTAATCCAGATAGGAGCATGATCGGATAAGTCTCTACAACCTATCACTTGAGCTCCCACTTTCCAATCCACGATGAGACTATCCGATAGCAAGAATCTATCAATTCTACTCATTGCTTTCCCGTTACTATTCAACCAAGTGAACTTACCCCCCATAGTAAGAGGATTCACCAAATCCATATCCTCCATAAAACTCTTAAAACTGTTGATATCATTACTATAGATTCTATTAGAAATCGCTAACCTTTCTTCAACATGAGCAATAGAATTAAAGTCCCCTCCCACACACCAGGGGCCCACGGGGTAGGAATTTTTGATAGCAATAAGGTTCCTCCAAGTCCTTCTTCTAACAGAAATATCACACGAAGCATAAACATTCACGAGATAAGTTAGATTGCCTTTCAAGGAAACGCCCATGCCAAGGAAGCCCTCACCCCTAAAACAGAACAACGGAATAAAAAGATCCTTCTTCCACAATATTAAAATACCACCCGAGGCGTCTATCGCATCAGACGAAGACCACTCCACATTATCCTTTCCCCACTGTAATACGATGAACTGACTTTATTTGAAATGTCGCGGTAAGCAAGAGTCGCCACCGACTTTTATTTTATCCAAATTAACAGAAAGGCTAAAAGAACAGAAAAAACCTTTTACAAGAAAACTGAGTTCGGGGGGTAATTTATACAAAGGGAAGGTGTAGGGCACCCTTTGCATCCATGATTTTCCATGGGCTCTTAATTGCTTTGCTCTTTAGTTTTGAAGCCAAAAGTTTAGAAATGTAGAAGAAGAGAAATAAGGACTTTAGCTCGTAAAATGGGCGTATCTGTCGCCTCGGTTTTTTTGTGGGATGCGAACTGACTCTTCTTTTATTTTTGAGTTGTGAAAATCAGAGAGTCGCCACCGACTTTTATTTTATTCAAGCATAGCCTCTCGGTGGAACTAACTTATGTAGCTATCAAAAGTCCTAAGAAGGCTAAGGAAGTTAAAGAGCAAGGTGAGAAGAAGAATGTGGGAAGTGAGCTGAAGATAAAAGTTGTCCATGCTTTTCAAGTTCAAAAAACAACCTAGCGGTAACTTGTACCACTCATAAAAGATAGAAAAAGAAGAGTTCAAACTTATTCTAGCTAACCAACTCCAAGAGAAAAATATAATATTATAAACCACCAATTCAAAACTAAAAGGAGCTTGCTCGAAAATAATAGAATTACGCATGATCCAAATGCTCCAAATTAAGGATATCCAAATGATATTAATCTTCACCCTATCCTTAGCTATCTTGACGTTCTCTTGAACAACAAGGAACTCTTTGTACTCTTGCAAAGTAAAAGGAACTTCTTCCCCTAGCCAAGTATAAACCCGTTCCCACACATTCATCGATACTTGACAAGAGGAAAAAACATGCAATAATGACTCCGAATGAACCCCACAAAAAACGCAGCACAAATTTGGAATATTAGCAACTCCTCATAAAAGCAAAGAGTCAATGGTGGGAAGCCTAGAAGTGAAAAATCTCCAAGCAAAGATAATAATCCTTAACGGAAGCTACATACGCCATAAAATTTTCAGAATTCTCACCGTTAGGGGCTGCCAAGCACACTGCTTAGCAAGAAAACACAGAGTAGAAATGCTGGCCACCGAGAATATGCCGCTAGGATTCGGCATCCACTCGAACCTGTCCTCCACACTATCATTTGGCCGGACCGTATCCAGCAGAGCAAGGAACTACTGCCAGTGATTTGCAAAAACAGTGTTGGATGCTGCCACGACCTCAAAAGCTGCCGAGCCCATGAAAACAGTGGGCTGCCAACAATAGCAATCGTCTAACCTGTAAAAAGAATCAGCCACAGTGCAATATTTATTTGTGGATACCTCATACAGATCCTGGAAAGAGAGACGGAACAGTTGGTCCCCCCACCACAAACTCGACCAAAACATAATATTAGTTCCTTTGCTAAAAATGCACCGAGTATTACTCATGAACCCTTCAACACTAGCTTCCATCTTAACATCATTAGCAATAACATCCCTCCACCACGTGGAATCTTTCGATTTAGGGCCTTCCACTACTAAGCCCTGCACCTTTAATTTCGGCTATACATATCTATCTTTTAGAAAACTACTCCATATGGACTTGTCATCCGTTAGGATTCTCCATTTCCATTTGAGTAACAGCGCCTTATTGATTTCTCCAACATCCCTAATACCCAAACCACCCGTGTCTTTATGTTTGCACACCGTTTTCCAATCTACTCAATGAATACACCTCTTCTTCTTGCTGCCCCCCCAAAGGAAGTTGCTAATTATACCTCTAATTTCTTTAATAACCAAACTCGGGGCTTTGAAAAAAGAGAACATAAACGAAGGTATTGCATTAAGCACCGCGTTGATAAGCCTCACTCTACCACCGATGGATATGGATTTCCCCCTTCACGACGAAAGTCTATTCTTGATATTTTGAATAGCTTTCAACCAAACTTTCCTACTTCTATGGTTTCCCCTCACAATTATGCAAAGAAAAATGAACGGGACCTCACCTCTTTTACAACCTAGGAAATAGGTCGCCGAATTCATAAACCACTCACCAACATAAACGCCATAAACATTGCTTTTCATGAAATTTATTCTCAAACCCGATACTAATTCAAACCCTCTCAACACAACTTTCAAGCACCAAAGATTATCATTCGATGGCTCCCCAAGAAAGATGGTATCATCCGCGAATTGTAAAATATCCACAACCTCCCCTTCTCCAAACTTAAAGGGTTTAAAATCCCCTATCGCCACCGATTTCCTCACCAAAGCGGTAAGACCTTCCATTGCTAAAACAAAGAGGAACGGAGATAAGGGGTCCCCTGGCCTCAATCCCTTTTGGACAAAGAAATCTTTCGTCAGACTCCCATTCACAAGGATGGACATGTAACTCTTAAAGACGCTTTCTTCCAACCACATTAGCCAATTGTCCCCAAATCCCATATTCTTTAGAACGAATCTAAGATAATCCCAAGAAACGGAATCATAAGCCTTCTCGAAGTCAACCTTTAGAAAAAAACAACTTTTATTGAATCTCTTGGTCCAATCTAGAATTTCATTCACCAACACAACCCCGTCCATCATATTCCTACCCGGAACAAAGGCGGTTTGGTTAGAGGACACCAACATGCCGATCACCTTTTTTATTCTAGAGGCCAACACTTTTGCAAGCAATTTATAAATACTCCCCACCAAGCAAATAGGACGGTATTCGCTCAAATCTTGAAGATTGTTTGTTTTGGGAATAAGAGCTATAAGAAAAGACTTAATGAACTTCACAAGCTTTCCTTTGGAGTGAAAATCCGCGAAGAAACTCATAATGTCTTCTTTCAATAAACTCCAAAAAGACTTAAAAAACTCCAACATGTAACCATCCGACCTTGGGCTCCTACTACCATCACAAGACCAAATTGCCTCCTTCACTTCCGCCTCCTCGAACGGCCCATCTAAATACTCCCTATCCAAACTAGACAACTTGGCAAAACCAAGATCAATGGGAACCGGTCTACAACCCTCTCCCTCTTTAAAAAACCCCCTAAAGTAATCAAAGACTAAATCTTTTACCTCTTCCACCTCTTCCACTGTACCCCTGTTAGAATTGAGCGAACACAAGGAACTACGCCTCTTTCTACTCCTCAAGGAGTTATGAAAGAACCGAGAGTTAATATCACCATCTCGTAACCAAGTTTCTCTAGACTTGAGATGGAGTAATCCTTCTTTTTTATTAAGACTTTCCCAAAAAATTTCCACCTCTTTAGCCCTTTTTTTAACCGTTTCCTCCGGAGCGTTACCTGCACAAATAACAAACTCGTTATCTAAAAAATGTATCTCCTTGCTAGCTTCATTGATTTTAAGGTCTATCCATCCGTACACTACTTTGTTCCACCAAGAAAGCCTTTCTTTGAGCACTTTCAACTTTTCCACCAAGCGAAAATCTCCTCTACCTTTCACTTTGATTAAGCTCCATTCCTTCTCCACAAATTTGAAAAAGTCTTTATGCTTCAACCAATTATTGTTAAATTTGAACGGTTTAGGGCCCCAGTCTTTTCTGTTGTCTTTAATCCAGATAGGAGCATGATCGGATAAGTCTCTACAACCTATCACTTGAGCTCCCACTTTCCAATCCACGATGAGACTATCCGATAGCAAGAATCTATCAATTCTACTCATTGCTTTCCCGTTACTATTCAACCAAGTGAACTTACCCCCCATAGTAAGAGGATTCACCAAATCCATATCCTCCATAAAACTCTTAAAACTGTTGATATCATTACTATAGTTTCTATTAGAAATCGCTATCCTTTCTTCAACATGAGCAATAGAATTAAAGTCCCCTCCCACACACCAGGGGCCCAGGGGGTAGGAATTTTTGATAGCAATAAGGTTCCTCCAAGTCCTTCTTCTAACAGAAATATCACACGAAGCATAAACATTCACGAGATAAGTTAGATTGCCTTTCAAGGAAACGCCCATGCCAAGGAAGCCCTCACCCCTAAAACAGAACAACGGAATAAAAAGATCCTTCTTCCACAATATTAAAATACCACCCGAGGCGTCTATCGCATCAGACGAAGACCACTCCACATTATCCTTTCCCCACTGTAATACGATGAACTGACTTTATTTGAAATGTCGCGGTAAGCAAGAGTCGCCACCGACTTTTATTTTATCCAAATTAACAGAAAGGCTAAAAGAACAGAAAAAACCTTTTACAAGAAAACTGAGTTCCGGGGGTAATTTATACAAAGGGAAGGTGTAGGGCACCCTTTGCATCCATGGTTTTCCATGGGCTCTTAATTGCTTTGCTCTTTAGTTTTGAAGCCAAAAGTTTAGAAATGTAGAAGAAGAGAAATAAGGACTTTAGCTCGTAAAATGGGCGTATCTGTCGCCTCGGTTTTTTTGTGGGATGCGAACTGACTCTTCTTTTATTTTTGAGTTGTGAAAATCAGAGAGTCGCCACCGACTTTTATTTTATTCAAGCATAGCCTCTCGGGTGGAACTAACTTATGTAGCTATCAAAAGTCCTAAGAAGGCTAAGGAAGTTAAAGAGCAAGGTGAGAAGAAGAATGTGGGAAGTGAGCTGAAGATAAAAGTTGTCCATGCTTTTCAAGTTCAAAAAACAACCTAGCGGTAACTTGTACCACTCATAAAAGCTAGAAAAAGAAGAGTTCAAACTTATTCTAGCTAACCAACTCCAAGAGAAAAATATAATATTATAAACCACCAATTCAAACCTAAAAGGAGCTTGCTCGAAAATAATAGAATTACGCATGATCCAAATGCTCCAAATTAAGGATATCCAAATGATATTAATCTTCACCCTATCCTTAGCTATCTTGACGTTCTCTTGAACAACAAGGAACTCTTTGTACTCTTGCAAAGTAAAAGGAACTTCTTCCCCTAGCCAAGTATAAACCCGTTCCCACACATTCATCGATACTTGACAAGAGGAAAAAACATGCAATAATGACTCCGAATGAACCCCACAAAAAACGCAGCACAAATTTGGAATATTAGCAACTCCTCATAAAAGCAAAGAGTCAATGGTGGGAAGCCTAGAAGTGAAAAATCTCCAAGCAAAGATAATAATCCTTAACGGAAGCTACATACGCCATAAAATTTTCAGAATTCTCACCGTTAGGGGCTGCCAAGCACACTGCTTAGCAAGAAAACACAGAGTAGAAATGCTGGCCACCGAGAATATGCCGCTAGGATTCGGCATCCACTCGAACCTGTCCTCCACACTATCATTTGGCCGGACCGTATCCAGCAGAGCAAGGAACTACTGCCAGTGATTTGCAAAAACAGTGTTGGATGCTGCCACGACCTCAAAAGCTGCCGAGCCCATGAAAACAGTGGGCTGCCAACAATAGCAATCGTCTAACCTGTAAAAAGAATCAGCCACAGTGCAATATTTATTTGTGGATACCTCATACAGATCCTGGAAAGAGAGACGGAACAGTTGGTCCCCCCACCACAAACTCGACCAAAACATAATATTAGTTCCTTTGCTAAAAATGCACCGAGTATTACTCATGAACCCTTCAACACTAGCTTCCATCTTAACATCATTAGCAATAACATCCCTCCACCACGTGGAATCTTTCGATTTAGGGCCTTCCACTACTAAGCCCTGCACCTTTAATTTCGGCTATACATATCTATCTTTTAGAAAACTACTCCATATGGACTTGTCATCCGTTAGGATTCTCCATTTCCATTTGAGTAACAGCGCCTTATTGATTTCTCCAACATCCCTAATACCCAAACCACCCGTGTCTTTATGTTTGCACACCGTTTTCCAATCTACTCAATGAATACACCTCTTCTTCTTGCTGCCCCCCCAAAGGAAGTTGCTAATTATACCTCTAATTTCTTTAATAACCAAACTCGGGGCTTTGAAAAAAGAGAACATAAACGAAGGTATTGCATTAAGCACCGCGTTGATAAGCCTCACTCTACCACCGATGGATATGGATTTCCCCCTTCACGACGAAAGTCTATTCTTGATATTTTGAATAGCTTTCAACCAAACTTTCCTACTTCTATGGTTTCCCCTCACAATTATGCAAAGAAAAATGAACGGGACCTCACCTCTTTTACAACCTAGGAAATAGGTCGCCGAATTCATAAACCACTCACCAACATAAACGCCATAAACATTGCTTTTCATGAAATTTATTCTCAAACCCGATACTAATTCAAACCCTCTCAACACAAATTTCAAGCACCAAAGATTATCATTCGACGGCTCCCCAAGCAAGATGGTATCATCCGCGAATTGTAAAATATCCACAACCTCCCCTTCTCCAAACTTAAAGGGTTTAAAATCCCCTATCGCCACCGATTTCCTCACTAAAGCGGTAAGACCTTCCATTGCTAAAACAAAGAGGAACGGAGATAAGGGGTCCCCTTGCCTCAATCCCTTTTGGACCAAGAAATCTTTCGTCAGACTCCCATTCACAAGGATGGACATGTAACTCTTAAAGACGCTTTCTTCCAACCACATTAGCCAATTGTCCCCAAATCCCATATTCTTTAGAACGAATCTAAGATAATCCCAAGAAACGGAATCATAAGCCTTCTCGAAGTCAACCTTTAGAAAAAAACAACTTTTATTGAATCTCTTGGTCCAATCTAGAATTTCATTCACCAACACAACCCCGTCCATCATATTCCTACCCGGAACAAAGGCGGTTTGGTTAGAGGATACCAACATGCCGATCACCTTTTTTATTCTAGAGGCCAACACTTTTGCAAGCAATTTATAAATACTCCCCACCAAGCAAATAGGACGGTATTCGCTCAAATCTTGAAGATTGTTTGTTTTGGGAATAAGAGCTATAAGAGAAGACTTAATGGACTTCACAAGCTTTCCTTTGGAGTGAAAATCCGCGAAGAAACTCATAATGTCTTCTTTCAATAAACTCCAAAAAGACTTAAAAAACTCCAACGTGTAACCATCCGACCTTGGGCTCCTACTACCATCACAAGACCAAATTGCCTCCTTCACTTCCGCCTCCTCGAACGGCCCATCTAAATACTCCCTATCCAAACTAGACAACTTGGCAAAACCAAGATCAATGGGAACCAGTCTACAACCCTCTTCCTCTTTAAAAAACCCCCTAAAGTAATCAAAGACTAAATCTTTTACCTCTTCCACCTCTTCCACTGTACCCCTGTTAGAATTGAGCGAACACAAGGAACTACGCCTCTTTCTACTCCTCAAGGAGTTATGAAAGAACCGAGAGTTAATATCACCATCTCGTAACCAAGTTTCTCTAGACTTGAGATGGAGTAATCCTTCTTTTTTATTAAGACTTTCCCAAAAAATTTCCACCTCTTTAGCCCTTTTTTTAACCGTTTCCTCCGGAGCGTTACCTGCACAAATAACAAACTCGTTATCTAAAAAATGTATCTCCTTGCTAGCTTCATTGATTTTAAGGTCTATCCATCCGTACACTACTTTGTTCCACCAAGAAAGCCTTTCTTTGAGCACTTTCAACTTTTCCACCAAGCGAAAATCTCCTCTACCTTTCACTTTGATTAAGCTCCATTCCTTCTCCACAAATTTGAAAAAGTCTTTATGCTTCAACCAATTATTGTTAAATTTGAACGGTTTAGGGCCCCAGTCTTTTCTGTTGTCTTTAATCCAGATAGGAGCATGATCGGATAAGTCTCTACAACCTATCACTTGAGCTCCCACTTTCCAATCCACGATGAGACTATCCGATAGCAAGAATCTATCAATTCTACTCATTGCTTTCCCGTTACTATTCAACCAAGTGAACTTACCCCCCATAGTAAGAGGATTCACCAAATCCATATCCTCCATAAAACTCTTAAAACTGTTGATATCATTACTATAGTTTCTATTAGAAATCGCTATCCTTTCTTCAACATGAGCAATAGAATTAAAGTCCCCTCCCACACACCAGGGGCCCAGGGGGTAGGAATTTTTGATAGCAATAAGGTTCCTCCAAGTCCTTCTTCTAACAGAAATATCACACGAAGCATAAACATTCACGAGATAAGTTAGATTGCCTTTCAAGGAAACGCCCATGCCAAGGAAGCCCTCACCCCTAAAACAGAACAACGGAATAAAAAGATCCTTCTTCCACAATATTAAAATACCACCCGAGGCGTCTATCGCATCAGACGAAGACCACTCCACATTATCCTTTCCCCACTGTAATACGATGAACTGACTTTATTTGAAATGTCGCGGTAAGCAAGAGTCGCCACCGACTTTTATTTTATCCAAATTAACAGAAAGGCTAAAAGAACAGAAAAAACCTTTTACAAGAAAACTGAGTTCCGGGGGTAATTTATACAAAGGGAAGGTGTAGGGCACCCTTTGCATCCATGATTTTCCATGGGCTCTTAATTGCTTTGCTCTTTAGTTTTGAAGCCAAAAGTTTAGAAATGTAGAAGAAGAGAAATAAGGACTTTAGCTCGTAAAATGGGCGTATCTGTCGCCTCGGTTTTTTTGTGGGATGCGAACTGACTCTTCTTTTATTTTTGAGTTGTGAAAATCAGAGAGTCGCCACCGACTTTTATTTTATTCAAGCATAGCCTCTCGGGTGGAACTAACTTATGTAGCTATCAAAAGTCCTAAGAAGGCTAAGGAAGTTAAAGAGCAAGGTGAGAAGAAGAATGTGGGAAGTGAGCTGAAGATAAAAGTTGTCCATGCTTTTCAAGTTCAAAAAACAACCTAGCGGTAACTTGTACCACTCATAAAAGCTAGAAAAAGAAGAGTTCAAACTTATTCTAGCTAACCAACTCCAAGAGAAAAATATAATATTATAAACCACCAATTCAAACCTAAAAGGAGCTTGCTCGAAAATAATAGAATTACGCATGATCCAAATGCTCCAAATTAAGGATATCCAAATGATATTAATCTTCACCCTATCCTTAGCTATCTTGACGTTCTCTTGAACAACAAGGAACTCTTTGTACTCTTGCAAAGTAAAAGGAACTTCTTCCCCTAGCCAAGTATAAACCCGTTCCCACACATTCATCGATACTTGACAAGAGGAAAAAATATGCAATAATGACTCCGAATGAACCCCACAAAAAACGCAGCACAAATTTGGAATATTAGCAACTCCTCATAAAAGCAAAGAGTCAATGGTGGGAAGCCTAGAAGTGAAAAATCTCCAAGCAAAGATAATAATCCTTAACGGAAGCTACATACGCCATAAAATTTTCAGAATTCTCACCGTTAGTGGCTGCCAAGCACACTGCTTAGCAAGAAAACACAGAGTAGAAATGCTGGCCACCGAGAATATGCCGCTAGGATTCGGCATCCACTCGAACCTGTCCTCCACACTATCATTTGGCCGGACCGTATCCAGCAGAGCAAGGAACTACTGCCAGTGATTCGCAAAAACAGTGTTGGATGCTGCCATGACCTCAAAAGCTGCCGAGCCCATGAAAACAGTGGGCTGCCAACAATAGCAATCGTCTAACCTGTAAAAAGAATCAGCCACAATGCAATATTTATTTGTGGATACCTCATACAGATCCTGGAAAGAGAGACGAAACAGTTGGTCCCCCCACCACAAACTCGACCAAAACATAATATTAGTTCCTTTGCTAAAAATGCACCGAGTATTACTCATGAACCCTTCAACACTAGCTTCCATCTTAACATCATTAGCAATAACATCCCTCCACCACGTGGAATCTTTAGATTTAGGGCCTTCCACTACTAAGCCCTGCACCTTTAATTTCGGCTATACATATCTATCTTTTAGAAAACTACTCCATATGGACTTGTCATCCGTTAGGATTCTCCATTTCCATTTGAGTAAGAGCGCCTTATTGATTTCTCCAACACCCCTAATACCCAAACCACCCTTGTCTTTATGTTTGCACACCGTTTTCCAATCTACTCAATGAATACACCTCTTCTTCTTGCTGCCCCCCCAAAGGAAGTTGCTAATTATACCTCAAATTTCTTTAATAACCAAACTCGGGGCTTTGAAAAAAGAGAACATAAACGAAGGTATTGCATTAAGCACCGCGTTGATAAGCCTCACTCTACCACCGATAGATATGGATTTCCCCCTTCACGACGAAAGTCTATTCTTGATATTTTGAATAGCTTTCAACCAAACTTTCCTACTTCTATGGTTTCCCCTCACAATTATGCCAAGAAAAATGAACGGGACCTCACCTCTTTTACAACCTAGGAAATAGGTCGCCGAATTCATAAACCAATCACCAACATAAACGCCATAAACATTGCTTTTCATGAAATTTATTCTCAAACCCGATACTAATTCAAACCCTCTCAACATAACTTTCAAGCACCAAAGATTATCATTCGACGGCTCCCCAAGCAAGATGGTATCATCCGCGAATTGTAAAATATCCACAACCTCCCCTTCTCCAAACTTAAAGGGTTTAAAATCCCCTATCGCCACCGATTTCCTCACCAAAGCGGTAAGACCTTCCATTGCTAAAACAAAGAGGAACGGAGATAAGGGGTCCCCTTGCCTCAATCCCTTTTGGACCAAGAAATCTTTCGTCAGACTCCCATTCACAAGGATGGACATGTAACTCTTAAAGACGCTTTCTTCCAACCACATTAGCCAATTGTCCCCAAATCCCATATTCTTTAGAACGAATCTAAGATAATCCCAAGAAACGGAATCATAAGCCTTCTCGAAGTCAACCTTTAGAAAAAAACAACTTTTATTGAATCTCTTGGTCCAATCTAGAATTTCATTCACCAACACAACCCCGTCCATCATATTCCTACCCGGAACAAAGGCGGTTTGGTTAGAGGACACCAACATGCCGATCACCTTTTTTATTCTAGAGGCCAACACTTTTGCAAGCAATTTATAAATACTCCCCACCAAGCAAATAGGACGGTATTCGCTCAAATCTTGAAGATTGTTTGTTTTGGGAATAAGAGCTATAAGAGAAGACTTAATGGACTTCACAAGCTTTCCTTTGGAGTGAAAATCCGCGAAGAAACTCATAATGTCTTCTTTCAATAAACTCCAAAAAGACTTAAAAAACTCCAACGTGTAACCATCCGACCTTGGGCTCCTACTACCATCACAAGACCAAATTGCCTCCTTCACTTCCGCCTCCTCGAATGGCCCATCTAAATACTCCCTATCCAAACTAAACAACTTGGCAAAACCAAGATCAATGGGAACCGGTCTACAACCCTCTCCCTCTTTAAAAAACCCCCTAAAGTAATCAAAGACTAAATCTTTTACCTCTTCCACCTCTTCCACTGTACCCCTGTTAGAATTAAGCGAACACAAGGAACTACGCCTCTCTCTACTCCTCAAGGAGTTATGAAAGAACCGAGAGTTAATATCACCATCTCGTAACCAAGTTTCTCTAGACTTGAGATGGAGTAATCCTTCTTTTTTATTAAGACGTTTCTAAAAAATTTCCACCTCTTTAGCCCTTTTTTTAACCGTTTCCTCCGGAGCGTTACCTGCACAAATAACAAACTCGTTATCTAAAAAATGTATCTCCTTGCTAGCTTCATTGATTTTAAGGTCTATCCATCCGTACACTACTTTGTTCCACCAAGAAAGCCTTTCTTTGAGCACTTTCAACTTTTCCACCAAGCGAAAATCTCCTCTACCTTTCACTTTGATTAAGCTCCATTCCTTCTCCACAAATTTGAAAAAGTCTTTATGCTTCAACCAATTATTGTTAAATTTGAACGGTTTAGGGCCCCAGTCTTTTCTGTTGTCTTTAATCCAGATAGGAGCATGATCGGATAAGTCTCTACAACCTATCACTTGAGCTCCCACTTTCCAATCCACGATGAGACTATCCGATAGCAAGAATCTATCAATTCTACTCATTGCTTTCCCGTTACTATTCAACCAAGTGAACTTACCCCCCATAGTAGGAGGATTCACCAAATCCATATCCTCCATAAAACTCTTAAAACTGTTGATATCATTACTATAGTTTCTATTAGAAATCGCTATCCTTTCTTCATCATGAGCAATAGAATTAAAGTCCCCTCCCACACACCAGGGGCCCAGGGGGTAGGAATTTTTGATAGCAATAAGGTTCCTCCAAGTCCTTCTTCTAACAGAAATATCACACGAAGCATAAACATTCACGAGATAAGTCAGATTGCCTTTCAAGGAAACGCCCATGCCAAGGAAGCCCTCACCCCTAAAACAGAACAACGGAATAAAAAGATCCTTCTTCCACAATATTAAAATACCACCCGAGGCGTCTATCGCATCAGATGAAGACCACTCCACATTATCCTTTCCCCACTGTAATACGATGAACTGACTTTATTTGAAATGTCGCGGTAAGCAAGAGTCGCCACCGACTTTTATTTTATCCAAATTAACAGAAAGGCTAAAAGAACAGAAAAAACCTTTTACAAGAAAACTGAGTTCGGGGGGTAATTTATACAAAGGGAAGGTGTAAGGCACCCTTTGCATCCATGGTTTTCCATGGGCTCTTAATTGCTTTGCTCTTTAGTTTTGAAGCCAAAAGTTTAGAAATGTAGAAGAAGAGAAATAAGGACTTTAGCTCGTAAAATGGGCGTATCTGTCGCCTCGGTTTTTTTGTGGGATGCGAACTGACTCTTCTTTTATTTTTGAGTTGTGAAAATCAGAGAGTCGCCACCGACTTTTATTTTATCCAATTAAGGAAAGGTTTATAAAAGAAACAGAAAAAGACCTTAAAGATATTTTGGGTTCGGGGGTAGGTTATACAAAGGGAAGGTGTTAGCACCCTTTGTATCCATGGTTATCCATGGGCTCTTAATTGCATAGCTCACTTGTTTGAATTGTTTGTTTTACTTGAAATGCTTGTATGTGGTTTTAAATATTTTGTAAGGAATTAACTTTTTAATGATCCTTGTGCGGATGTATACAAAGTGTTTATCTTTCGAAAGATATTTTGATGGTTTGAAAAAAAGATTTTTAACTTCGTAATGATCCTTGTTTGGATATATACAAAGTATAGTCTTTTTGAAAGTTTGTTTTGAAAAAACAGTGATGTGTAAGAACTTTTGTTGTTTTTGATTGAGCAAGCAATTAGGAGGTATACCCTAAGTTTATAAGGTTCTTTCCTATTTCTTTAGAAAATTTTCCTTGACTGGATACAGAAGAAAAATTTGAATTGTATTTGAAACAGTAAGATTTGATTTTGAAAAGAGTAACAGAGGGATTACCCTAAGAGGTGCAAGTATGATTGTGTTTTTATTTTCAGATGTGTTATCTTTGAGATTAGTGATCTAGCGCTTCAGTTTTATTCTTGTCATACACGCAGTTTTATATGTACAGGAATTAAAGTGCGGGAATGTAAAATGCGGAAAGTAAATCTACGCTATTACATCGATTGTGCGAGAAATGTAAACTACGCTATTTACATGAATTTGACAACCTATACACTTATCTATGAATTTAAATTGCAATAAGATAAAGGGAAAATATTTTTGGATTTTTGGATGGTTGATTTTAGTTTAAATTAATTCTTAATTAATTTAATTAAAAGGTTAAGAATTAGAAATAAAATTTAAACCTAAAAAATTAAGTCTAAAATATGTTCAAATTATTTGTTAATTAATTTTAGAATAAAATTAATTTTTTTGTGATTTTTGAAATTGTTTTGGAGATTATTAAGTTAATTAATATATAATTATACAAATAATTATACACATAAATTAAACTTAAAGATGAAAATATTCTAATTATGTACCAAATTAGTTTATAATATATAAACTTAATTTAATAAAAAGAAAATATTTTTTCTGACTTTTTGATAGGTTAGAAATAATTAAAAGATAAATATGTAAGTATTATCTAATTAATTAAACAAAATATTTTAATTATTAAGAAAAATAAAATATTTTTGTGTCAAAAATTAATACAATATTTTATCACCCTAAAAATATTTTTTGCATATTTTTCTGATTTTTTAAACTATTTTTAAATAATTTTGCAAAAGAAAATTAAATAGAATAGAAAATATAAAATATTTGATCAGGTGTGGTTGGCTAGTGTGTCCATGGTATGGACAAGCAAAGCGTGTGCGTTGGATGAAGTGATCAGATTGATCTGATGGACGCGGATGCATGGCACATGGCAATATCTTAGAAAGCGAAGCACCAAATCTGGGGGCAAAGTAAAACGCGCGTTTTTCAAACTGGCGAATCAGATGGCGCCACACAGTCACGTTCAACCTCCAGCCCGTCGCCTTAGGTCTGTAACCGTAGGTAAAGGTTTTACCTACAGTTTTTGTCCGTCGCTACAAACCTGCAACCTATCAAAACTCCACATAAGCATCAAAAATTTATTGTGAAACCATGGTTGAGCTCGTATGGGTCTCACGAACTCAATAGAACCATTAATTTCCTGAAATTTTGCCTAAAACGAAGAACCCCAAAATAGAGCTCAAGAACCCTAAAATGGTAAGTGCTTCAAACGTCCATTAAAATCAAATTAAAGTTCCAGAAACGATCAGAGCATCTAACCAAACACAAATATGCAATTACATCTTGTTAAATATGCATGTATGATGGAATTCGTGTTAATTTTTGTTTGAACAAACCGTGAGCTATAGTGCTTGGTTCAAGGTGTTTTGATTGCTGGAAATGATTGGAATAGTTTCAGAATTACTTGAGGATTGTATTTGGATGTTTATTTGGATTTGAATCTAGCTTAAACTCAAAATTTGAATTTTAAATTTCTTTGAAATTTTCAAGTGTGATACAAGTATGTTTCTGGTTCAGAATTCGTGTGTTTGATGCTGATGGACTCAAGCTACTTATAGGCAATATTTGAGTGCTGCAAACTTAAGCAACCATGCTTTTCTTCCATACTTGAGTGCCTTTGAAATTTTGAATTTTTTATGAATAAAAGCTTTGAAAATCTTGGCCATGGCTTCAATTTTCTTCACCCCTCTTGCCATAGGTCTTCTGTACCTCTATGCTTCAGAATTTGGATCAAACTTGGTGACTCATGCTAGAGACGAAGCATTGGATCATTATCTTGGATCATTTCTTTTTTAATTTAACTTTAAATGAAGTAAAATTAAATCAAAAAAGAAATAAAAATGTCATGGTCCTAAGATTGGTCGTGGGAGGCCTTAGACATTATTAGGAACATGTTTGGATCACAAATGCTTGGGCCCTTTTGAAAAAAAAACAAATTTGATCAATATTGGTTTCATGCATTTTCCCAAAAAATGACCAACTTCAACAAGGCATAATTCCCTCAATTTTGATCATATGAAGGAGTTCTTTTACTTTTTAGAAACCTCAAGATGTCCTCTACAAGCTACTTTGGAAGCGTTTTTGCATTTGGAGAAGTTATCTTGATGTTATGGGCTTTGACAAAAAACTGCTTTTTGTTGACTTTGAAAATGACCTGTAATGTCTTGGCTCATATTTTCCAAATGGTAAATCCTATGACCATGGGACCAATTTCATTTGAAAGATAATTGAATTTCCTTCAAAATAAGCTTTGGTTGGATTTTTTCGGATGAACGAGGAAAGAGTTATGGCCGGTCAAAGTTTAGTTGACTTTTTAGGAGAAAACCCTAATTTTGAAACTTAGAGTTTTGTTGATTTCTGAACTTTTATTGATGAATTATGATCAACCATTGATCAAATGATGAATCTTTTGAAAAAATGTGGATATTGACAAAAAATTGCATTTTTGACTGTCTGTTGACTTTTCGGTCAAACTGGTAGTCTGTTGACTGTTTGAACTGTTGACTGTGCGTCCGAGCGAATCGAAGTTTGAAAATTTGTCTGGTGGTACTTTGAGACATATGGAGATCCATGAAATCCATTTGAGGTCTCAAAAAACTTGTTCTCCTGAAAAAAACAAAAACCCTAGTTAGGGACTGTTTGTGTAGGAGACAGTTAAGCGTACCTGATTTTTGTGCAGTGTTGAGTCTCTGTTGATCATGTGATTATCAAAAGACTTCTAGAACAAAAATCTTGGAATTTTGAAATGCAAAAGATTGACTTGACTGATGGTACAAACACGGAGAATCGTGCTGTCAGCGGGTTTGACTGTTAACTGGCTGTCTGGGCATTAACGTAACAGTTAAAGTGAAAACTTAACAGTTAAAGTTATTTTTTTCTTTTTGTTTTTGTTGTGTTAATGGTGAAAAATTATTTACATGAGTTTTTAGAAAAACACAAACATAATAAATAAATAAAATATACTCTACGCGAACGAAATTACCGATAATAAAATTGAAAAGGATTTAATGCACAGAAATAAATATCTAACTAGCAATAAACAAGCATAATATTATCTCGATAATTAAATGACGGTACAACAGATAGTACAATATTTAATACTGACAGTACAAATATTACATAAAAATATAGCGAACAGTACGACAAATATAATGAACGGTACGTTATTTGAAAGCGAAAGATACGACAAACTTTAAGTATGACAATTAAAAACCCATGCTATAAACAACAATATACAGATGTACGGGAGTGCAAGCATCCCAGGTCCGCATTTTTCAGGACTATGTAGACAGAAAAAGGACATGATCACCACAAAAACAGTGATGACAACAAGAAAAAACGTATCCACCCACCCACTTTGCCATTTTTGCCGGGGAAGAAGAGAAAATAATTATGAGATAGTATGATAGAAATTTGGGAGATGAGTGAAATTTGATGTGAGATTTTATGGAAAAAATGAGGCGTATCTATAGAGTGAAAAGAGGGATGGAGACGTTGGGGAATGAAGTGGTACCGTACAAAAAAGGAAAGTTTGAGTGGTAGTAGGATTTGAAAGAAAGTGTATGGTAGGGTTTGAAAAGAAAGATGTATAGAATAAAGTTAGGGTTTGATTTGAAAGAAAAAGATTTGAAAAGAAAGAAAGAGATTTGAAAACAATAATATAGTACAAAAATTAGTGGGGAACAAAACCAATAATAATTTAATTGTTACCAGTACAGTCTGAATCCCTGGACTCTGCGCCTGCAAAATTTGATTCTGTACCAATTGCGTCAGTATTATTTATCTGAAAATAAATCTCAAATAAACAGCGTGTGAAGTGATAAACAGTACTTGGCGTTTGTGTAAGAATGAATTCAACAGCGAACCAAAATACCATATAAAAATATTCTAAAAACTGAGTATTCATAAAATCAGGATATTTATGAAATAAAATCCAAGATTATATAAAACTCCAAATTTTTTAGACAGAGGTCTGTTGTCTTCTCCTTGAAAAAAGATGCGGGCAAATTTTGGGGTATAACAGTTGCCCCTATTCAATCTTCTTAAACTTGAAGGGACCAGTTGGAATCTGAAGGTAGAAGATGATTGAATATTTAGATGCCCTGAAAATTTGCACTTACCTCCACCGGAAGTGATGTTGGAAATTGCATTGAATGTGGCTTGAGAAATATCGTTGGCGGATCAAAACATTACCTGAGATGGGCTTTCAGATGCCATCTAGTGAATGTGTTGATTGTTTGTTCATCAGAATGAATCCATTGATTATATCTTGATGAAGGATTTGAATCTCTGTGTTGACCGTTACGGATCCGTCAGAGGTTACCGCTTTAAATCTTGGAGGTTGATCGTTACGGAACTGTCCAAAGTTTCCGCTTTAGATTTTGAATGTTGACTGCCTTAAGGAACCGTCTGAGGTATCGACTTAGATCTGAGGGTAGATCATTAAGGAACCGTCCAAGGTATCGATTTAGATCTGAGGGTAGATCATTAAGGAACCGTCAAGGTATCGACTTAGATCTGAAGGTAGATCATTAAGGAACCGTCCAAGGTATCGACTTAGATCTGAGGGTAGATCATTAAGGAACCGTCCAAGGTATCGACTTAGATCTGAAGGATTTGAAGTTGTTTATTCGACTGTGGTATAGCCTGGAAATGTCAGAATGAGTCACCATTATACCGTATTTGCTTTGCTTGTTTAGAGTTGATAAGTGATTTGGAAAGAGAGATCTCTTCAGAATGAATCTTTGGTTTGATTATACCTGAGAGGAATGCTCGTCTGAATAGAATCCAGGAGAATAATGCATGTGATTGAGAATAACTTGCTGAGGATATTCGTCTACCTGAAAAACCAAGTTAGTGACATGCAATGTCATGATGCATGTAATGTATATGTTGAAATTCTCAAACTAAATGAGAACCGTGCATGTTATGTATGCGTTTGTCATGAAACATTATATGCTATGTATGAATATGCGTATGATGTATGATGTATGGACATGACTTATGCAGTTTAGAGCGTATCAAACTTCTGGTTGGGAAAATAAATCCCTGCTTGTTATTTCGGAAACGATGGCATTATGACCGTTGATGATCTTTGCTATCTTGTTCAAGTATATTCAGCTGGGGAACTTCCTTATGGACCAGGATGCTCTGTTGAGGGATCTTTGACTACCGCTTGGGGATGAAGGTAATTTGAAGGTTCCGATTTTGATGCACCCTGACTGGGAATAAGAGATATGTGTAATCCTCTGATGCACTATTTGATCAAGCCTTGATGTGGAGAATCACACCTTCTGGGGATAGTGACCTTGAACAGCCCTGCTGGGGAACGAGGATTAATTGTTCGATGTAATATCTATCCAAGCTTTGAGATAAGGCTTTTTGAATCATTTTGTTGGAGAGAAAAATCTCATCGAGGATTATGCTGAGAAATGTATTGCTGTTGGGGAACTGTTTCTTCTGATGCCCGTTGTGGTGGTTGTTTTCTTTACCTCCCCGTTTCACTTGGGAGGACGGCACGCTAGACCCTTCACGCGAAATTTGGAAGGAGAATGCGCCCGTGGTGGGATGAATTTTATTTCAGTTCTTCCTACGATATCACACGAACTTTCTTATTTGTCCTACGAGTAGGAAAGGGGAAAAAAGATCTCAACTAAACCCTAGGAGTTTGCTAAGTGTGGGGATTTCACCTAGACTAGAGATTCTGGAGTCCGGGGGGTCGGTTATACATAGGGAAGTGTTTAAACACCCTACATATCTGTAGTACTCTACAGGAACCTTCTCTGTGTCATTTGTGATTGTGTTTGCTGCTAATGATTGGGAAAGTTTCTTCTTTGTGTTAGGAGAAGGATTTGAATTATTTGAAAAGACAGACAGATAGACAAACTGACTATTTTTGGTATTTTATTAGCTCGCTGAGATTCCTCGTGAACCTCATGCCTACATATCCCTAGTGGAAGTCAGAGCTTAATGTAGTTCGGGGAACTAACTAGGGAAATTAATGTTTTTGGTGCCTTGCTTGAAGCTCAAGGTTGAAGCTTGGAATTAAATCTCTGTTTACAGTAAAGAGACATGAAATTATCTCTACAGAGAGGTATTTGTACTATTCTACCACAAACATTGTAAAGGAGTGACAGAATAACTGAATTCATTTCATTCAAGAGGGGGACCTTACTTGTGTGTACAAGTATGCCAGTCAGATGCCTCTTAAATGAAAGAAAGATGCTCGTCCAAATTAGGGAAAGTTAGCACATGTCTGGGTTTTACTGCCAGCTCATGCCTTTCAAAATCCTAAATGGGAGACTTGTTTGAAATTGAAATTGAAATGTAATGTTTGTTTGAATGTGGTAGAGTAGTAAAAATATCTCTCTATAGAGATAAGCTATGTCTATCTACTGTATAAAAGATTTGACTTTAGCTGGCTTGTATGAGGCCCAAGCTTGAGGCTTTTTGATTGATTTATTAATGTATTATTTGACTCTGGGAGATGGCTCCACTGGGGGTTAATTACAGGGTATTTTTGTGTTCTGTACAAAGCCAAGAATTGAGGCTGACTCTACTTAGGGAGACTTTATTTGTGTGCCTTGTACAAAGCCCAAGGTTGTGGCTGACTATTGAGGAAATAGGGTTTTTTAGACTATGACTATGGCTCCATTTTTTGTGTGCCTTGTACAAAGCCCAAGGTTGTGGCTGACTATAGCTAGGGAAAACATTATTTTCTGCCTTGTACAAAGCCCAAGGTTGAGGCAGACTCTTAAATGAACTAAGTATGGATGACTCTATGGGGAAAGATCCTAAGTGTTAGGAATCTTTGACACATGAAAATATGGTCTATCTGCCTTGTACAAAGCCCAAGGTTGTGGCTACTGAGTGATGAAGAACTCACTGGGGAGACTCTATTATCTGCCTTGTACAATGCCCAAGGTTGAGGCTGACTCTTGACAGGGGAGTTTTATTGTATGGGTGCCTTGTATGAAGCCCAAGGTTGAGGCTAGCTGTTTTTGTTGGTTTTGACTCTACTGGAGATTAAAAAGACTGTTTTTCTTTTGGAAGCTAACCCTTTCCATGGATTTTGACTCAGCTGGTGAATTGTTTGTGAAAGATTGACTTTATCATGTTTTTTTGTTGTTTTGGAGGCTGACCCTTTCCAGGGGTTTTGACTCTTTTGGGGAAATTATCTCCTAAGAGAAATGAACCTTTATTTTATTTATTAATTGATTTTTGGAGGCTTACCCTTTCCAGGGGTTTTGAAAGAATAAAAGAATGTGTTGGAGGCTAACCCTTTCCAGGGATTTTATTGAAATGAATGATTTGGGTAGCACTCCATTAATTATTAAAGGATGAAAGGATTGGCAGAAAGATTATCTAGTGGAGACTTCTTGTTTAAAGCCCAAGATGAAGGCTGACTCAATGCTGAGGATGACCAAAACATGGATCCTAGACTCTACTAAGGAGGATTGATGAAAATAAGGGTGACAGAGACTGTCCATGTCTCTCATTCCAAAAGGTGTACTCAATGTAAAATTGAGACAAACTTGGCTTGTTTAAAGTCAGGTTTAAATTGGAAGAAACTCACCAGGGTAGGCTAAAAGGTGACTAAAGACCTGTTCCTATGTTTATAAGAAACCTGATGGGTCCTTGTATACAAGCTCAAGAGGAAGCTGGAAATGCTTTTAAGAAGCCTGTGGGTCCTTGTACAAAGCCCAAGAGGAGGCTAATCGAGGGTCCTTGTTATAGCACAAGAGAAAGCTATGTAGTTTTGAACTTATTTTGGCTCTAAGCAAATGGGTAAGAGGTTTCACCGGGAATAATTCCTCTTTGGGTGGATGTGTCCTATTATTTGGATTCTAAGGTTTTTGCCAAGATGTTTCACCGGGAATAATTCATCTTGGGGGTTTGAACTACAGATCTCTAATTAGGAAAGAGCCTTCACCGGGAAGACATTCTCAATCCTAGGTCATATTCCTATAATATATATATAGTTTAACTGTCCTAGGGTTTACACTCAAACGTAGTTCTAAACAAATATATGTACAGTTTATATTTGACAGTAATTTAAATAAAGACTGTAAATTGAAAGCTTGTAAAGCCTAACCTGGATGGAGTGGAGGCATTTGAAGAAGTATGTACAGAGCCTCAACAGTATTTTTGTTGTTTTGTTGATAACAGTTGAATATATATGATAAACAGTTAATGGTTTTTTTGAAAACAGAAGAAGTGAAGATGGAAAAAGGTCACATAGGTATCTGAAGAGTTTCACCGGGAATAATGCCCTTCAAATACCAGAAGAATGTTTTGAAAACAGAAAGAAGATTTTGAAAATACAGTTTTGAAAACAAGCTAAGAAGAGAAGATGTTTGGGACTTACACTCTATTAGAGGCCCATTACTTTACAGTACGGGTGATAAAAACAGTTGGAAATGATTTGAAATGATATAAGGTTTTGTTGTTTGAAAACCTTAATCATTTGATTTATTCGGAGATTGAAAACAGTTTTGAGAATTGACAAAAGTCAACTTAACTAAGGTAAAAACAAATATTTTTACTTAATTAAGACCTAAACAATTAGGGTTTTATCATAAAATTTATTTACAAAATGATTAGGTTAAAACAAAGTGAATATATATATTTAAAGTATTTAAGAAAACACTTAAAACATACTATTTTAAACCTAATAAAAATATATGAAATAAATGACATTTTTATGATTTTTTTGATTATTCATAAAATAGATATGTTAAATGAAGAGTGTGTGAAAAATGAAGTGAAAATGATTTAATTTGATGAGTTAAATAATTATGTGAAGTTGTGAAGAAATTTAGTGTGAAAAGTGATAAAAAAAATGGTTTTGTCACCTAGAGGGGTTGAACTCACGCCCTCCAAGTCATTGGCCAAAACACCCACCATCTGGGCTACGCGCGCAGTTTGTTTAAGATGCACTTCCAACTTATTATATTTTCAAACAAGTGGCAAAACATTGAAAAATAAATGAAGCAAAAAGTCTGGGGCGAGGGGGATTCGAACCCCAGACTTGTGGCATGATGAGACTAAGGGCGTATAGGTGGCCACTGGGGCAAGTTGTTCAGTCGTTAATAAAACGCACACCATTCAAAATAAAATAAACTCTCCCCTGAGAATTCAAATTTGCGCGCCACCACCATCTTCGTCTTCAACCTCAAGCTCTCCATTTTTGAATTTCTGAACTTACTCGTTTCTCAACCATTTGCAACGATGTAAACATGAAACTTGCTCTAAATTCACTCACGATTCTAAATATGTAACTAACATGAACTATCATTAACTACATCTAACTAATTTACCAGAAATCGTGAAGAACCCTAAAATTTCAAAATTAAATTAAATGACTATACTGAAAGATAAATGGATGATGATAGAGGGTTTTCAATCCTCTGATGATGCTGAACAAGATAGAATCGAGCTATTTCACAAAGAGTACTTAAATTAAAGAGAGGGAGTTCAGAAACTTACCTCTGAAAATGGAGATCGTGAGGATGATAGAGAGCAACTGGGCTTGTATGAATGATCCCAAAAGCTTCCTTGTGGCTCAGTGATGCTAACTGAATGCTTGTAATGACCTCAAACCTCCTGAATCGTTCTATGGACCTCCCTCGATTTCAGCTTCAAGTGAACATGGAGGGTGTTGATTCTCGAGTTACAGATGAGCTGCAGCCATCTGGTTAGCTTCACTATGACCTGAGGAGTGTGTCTGGATGATTGGCTTGCCTTGAAACCTTCTGAATCACTCCATGGACCTCCAACTGCAGATGCTCCAAAGTGAGAGCAACAATGGTGTTCCTCCACCTACAGAAGTGATCCAGGTGCTTGGATCACCTCAAATGACCTCCCTTGAGATGTTAGAATGCTCACTTCCCAAAGATAAGCTCTGGTTTGAAGAAATCGATTCTTCTTGCCAAAGAACTTTGAAAAACAATGAACAAGAGAAGAGAAAGAGAAAGCAAGTAATATGGTTGCTTTGGTGTGTTTTTTGAATGAGAATGAGGCCTCTATTTATAGGCAAATGTCTCAGTACTGATTGGGAGAGTGAGCTTGCTTAGTGAAGTAAGTTTGGTTTCTTAGCCATGAAGAAATTTCAAAGAATATCCAAATGTGATCATTGCATTTTCGAGCCACCTCCCCTATCCATTGATTCTATCTGATCTTAGGGGACAATTCAGATGCAAAGTGAGCTCTAATTGGTTGGTGAGAAGATTCCTTGGGTGATTCATCAATTTGCCATAAATTCTCAAATGTAATCATTACATAATCACATGTTCTTGTTTTAGGAATCTTCTTCAATTATCATGGCATGGCGAAAATGAATGCATGGCATGGTTGCAGATGTATTATGGGTCATGTAGCATCTGTATTTGAGGTCATGTGCACAAAACTTCAAAGTTCCAAAATGATGCATGACCTATAATTTCACTTCATGAGGCCAACTTTGAACAAGCATAACTCTTAGCTCAAATTGAATTTTGAGAAGGTTGAACACAATTTGGAAAGCCCTAAACATCTACTTTAAATCATTAGTTTATGTATTCTTCAGAATCCTTTGGGAAATTTGTGAAAAATGAGGCCAAAGTTGGAAGAAAACTAGGTTAAAACACTTAGAAAAATTTCTAAGTGTTTATGACCTAAACTTCAAAATTTCCAAAACTTCATAAATGGTTGATCTTTTGAAAAAAGTTCCCTTGTAAGATGTTGTTTTATTTGGCAAGATCTACAACTTTCATGTTGGAAGTTTTTTGAGTTGTGTAGGTGAAATTTTGAGATTTCACCATGCCTTCAAAAACCCTAATTCCCGACTTTTCGCTCCTTGATGAATTTCCTTGAATTTCTTTGGCCAAATGACTTTGACATCCATATATTGATGATATTGATCTTTGAAAGTCATTTTTTGACCAAAAACCTTAAAAGTCAATGATGATCCTTCACAGTTGACTTTTTCCTGACAAAGTGAATTTTTGGGCTTTTGTGTAGAAATAAGATCTTCTCCCCAAATGGATGATATAAATGGATTATATGGAGGTAGTAGAGATCCTTGAATCATGTCTTGAGTTTTGGATTCATGCCCTGATTAAAAGTCAACTATCTTGGTGAATTAGGTCAAAACCCTAATTTGTCGACCATGTGAAAATAATGACTGTAGACTTTGAATTGAAGTGTGATGTCTAGTAGATCTTGTCATATGAGTTATTTGAAGATGATTGATGTCTTTGAATGACCCTCTGAGGTTTTTTAGGGTTTCCCAAATGTGATCCCTGATTTCAGTCCTTGATAGGCTCAAAACCCTAGTCTGGTGACCTGAGTAAACCTGTACTCAGATGACTGGATGTCTAATCAATCATAGATGAGAAAAAATGAAGTTCTTGGGCCCTATGATTGTATTAGAGACTAATCTTTGTATTGATTGATCCTTTGCCTGAGCTTTCTTGTCTTTGAGCATCCTCGATTAGGTACCAGATGGAGAAATGACTGCTCTGAGTACTTGTCTTGCCCTGATGAAAATCCTGAAGATATGTCATCTCAGGGGGGTCAAAAATTAGGGTATGACAGATGCCCCTATTTAAGTTTCTTTTATCCGGAGGGAGAGAGATTGATATCTCGATCTCTCTTGTGTAAAAGAGACTTAAATATATTAAAGAATGCCCGAATTTTGGGCGCTCCTGAGATGTTGTAACTGACGTAGTCTTTGCATGACTTGTTCCCGTTGTCGCGCTTGGCGGGGGATGAGGAGACAAACTCCTGTAGAAATACTTGATGTGGATTCTGGTGAATGGATGGCAGTGTAGGATGCGCAATCCATCTTCTTTAACTAAGTGTTGATACTTAGAGAAAGGTAACCAACTTCCCCTCGTTTCGGATGTCCATATCTCGAAACTAGTTGTAGTTGTGTTTGGACAATATCTCAGATAAAGAGAAAATTTCCAAAAGTTTGTTTCCTCATCAAACTTCTCATTGGCACTTGGAGATGAGATGCCATTTGACGGTAGTAAAGAAACTTCAAAGGTTTGTTTCCTCATCAAACTTCTCATCAGCACTTGGAGATGAGATGCCATTTGACGGTAGTAAAGAAACTTCAAAGGTTTGTTTCCTCATCAAACTTCTCATCAGCACTTGGAGATGAGACGCCATTTGACGGTAGTAAAGAAACTTCAAAGGTTTGTTTCCTCATCAAACTTCTCACCAGCACTTGGAGATGAGACGCCATTTGACGGTAGTAAAGAAACTTCACCATCTTCCCTTTTGACTTGACGTCTTTGAAAGATTGTCATATGGGCCCGCGCTCTTTTGAGGGGCTAATGACTTTGTTTGAAGGCGAACGAACTGTTTTCGGGGTGAAAACTGCCATTCGTCGACTGATGCCTGGGGAATCAACAAACTGTTTTCCTAATAGGAAAACTGCCATTCATCGACTCTGTGGGGAATTAAAAATCCCAGAAACAGACAAACTGTTTGAAGAAACTGCCATTTGTCGATCTCTTAGGGGAACAAACTGTCTTCTACTGGGAGAGACTGCCATTTGTAGACCCTGCTGTGAGAAAGTGAGCAAACTGTCTTTTGCTGAAAGAGACTGCCATTTGCTGACTTTGTTATGATAGAAAGTGAGCAAACTGTCTTCTGCTGAAAGAGACTGCCATTTGCTGACTGCTGGGGGAAACAAACTGTCTTCTACTGGGAGAGACTGCCATTTGTAGATTCTGCTGTGAGAAAGTGAGCAAACTGTCTTCTGCTGAAAGAGACTGCCATTTGCTGACTTTGTTATGATAGAAAGTGAGCAAACTGTCTTCTGCTGAAAGAGACTGCCATTTGCTGACTGCTGGGGGAAACAAACTGTCTTCTACTGGGAGAGACTGCCATTTGTCGACCCTGTTATGAAAGAAAGTGAGCAAACTGTCTTCTGCTGAAAGAGACTGCCATTTGCTGACTGCTGGGGGAAACAAACTGTCTTCTACTGGGAGAGACTGCCATTTGTCGACCCTGTTATGAAAGAAAGTGAGCAAACTGTCTTCTGCCGAGAGAGACTGCCATTTGCTGACTTCTGCCGGGGATTATGAACTATCCTCTGGATGAAGACTATCATTCGCTGACTCCGCTGGGGAATCATGTGTCGATCTCCTGGGAGATTCTGATTTATTTTCTTTGACGAGAAAGTGGCATCTCTTGACCTTGCTGGGGAAATACCAACTGTTTTTTTTCTTAGGAGGAAAAAACGTCCACTTGTCAATTATGTCGAGGAATCCACCCTATTTGGAGAAGAGAACTGCTCATCGACCCTCTGGGGAATGCGAAATAGATTATCTTATCCGAATAAGATTGTCGAGTGTCGCTCTGTGGGAGAATCTCGGCTGAGGATTTCCAAAAGTGAACAAACTATCTCTCTGAGGGAGACTACCATCTATTGACTTGCTTGGGGAAATCTCTCTACATGGATTGTTGTCTTGAAGGAAAAAGTTTCTCCAGGACTTGCAGGGGAAACTTGAGTTCATGCCCTCATGACTCGGGCATTCTCATGATTAAAAGCCTAATTTGACTATGCAGTTGTAATGTAATGTATGCATGAATATTATGACAATTATAAAATGTAAAGTGAATGTGAATAGAATTGCCGCGGATGTAAAATCCTATGCTGCGACTTGAAATTCTTGTAGAGCAGAAGATGTCCTCTTCTTGTAGTTCGAACTCTGTTGGGAATATCTGATTATCAGTTGTCCGCTGTCCGAAGTGAGTAGTATGATTTGAAGTAAAGATCCGTCATCGGGAGATGCTCGCAAAGCGACCTCATGGGGAAATCTTGGTTCCCGGAGTCTCAACCGTTCTCGGAGCAACTATTTGCATTCTTCCTATTGTTTGTAAACCTTAGAAAGAAATTTCACCTTTATTTTTGCAAGTAAATTCATTTTATTTATGAAAACATTTGTTTCAAGAAAATGACTGTTTAAACTAAAAATGCCTTTCAAGAAACTGAATAAGACTAGATTGCAAAGGAAAAGCACAAGGCTCAAAATATTATATATGGAATGGTAATCAGCCAAATGCTTGATTCCATGGAGTTTTTACAAAGTTGGAAATCGGTAATTTTCGGGAAAAGGGCTACGATGAAACGTGACGACCGTTATCTTTCCCTTCCACTCCAAGTTGCGCTGTATTCGTGCTTCGTAGAAGATGACCTACAGCTGATGAACACTCCGCTATGGATTTTGAATGATCAAGTTTTGTCCTGAACACAGTTACTTGCCATTTATCCCTAACTTTTGCGTAAACTACCCCTTTCGGGTTTTAAGTCTACCGGGATTGATTATTTTTTATATGTCTCTAATTTTTGCCTGAATCGCCCTTTCGGGTTTTCGATTCACCGAGACGCTCTTTTTTGCCTAAGCCGCTCTTTGCGAGTTTTCAACTTAGCGAGCTGTTCTTTTGTTTATTTAGGCGAAGTATTTCTTGACTGCGTCGACGTTCACAGGACGGGTGAATTCTTCTCCATCCATAGTCGTGAGTATTAAGGCTCCTCCTGAGAAAGCTCTCTTGACCACGTAGGGGCCGTCATAATTGGGAGTCCACTTCCCTCTCGAATCTGTGAGAAAAGATTGAATCTTTTTGAGTACAAGGTCGCCTTCTTTGATTGTGCGAGGCCGAACCTTTTTGTCGAAAGCTTTCTTCATTCTTTGTTGATATAGCTGTCCGTGGCATAAAGTTGTCATGCGCTTTTCTTCGATTAAGTTCAATTCATCGAATCTGCTTTGACACCACTCGGCTTCTGTTAATTTTGCCTCCATCAAGACTCTCATTGATGGGATTTCAACCTCTATTGGTAGGACTGCCTCCATGCCATATACAAGGGAGAAAGGAGTTGCTTCAGTCGAAGTACGTACTGATGTACGGTAACCATGAAGAGCATACGGGAGCATTTCATGCCAATCTTTGTAAGTGATGACCATCTTCTGAATGATTTTCTTGATGTTTTTGTTAGCTGCTTCTACAGCTCCATTCATCTTTGGTCTGTAAGGAGATGAGTTGTGATGTTCAATCTTGAATTCTTCACAAAGCTCCTTCATCATTTTGTTATTCAAATTTGACCCATTGTCAGTGATTATCTTGCTAGGAATGCCGTAGCGACAGATGATGTGATTCTTGATAAACCTGACGACAACTTGTCTTGTAACGTTTGCATATGAAGCTGCTTCAACCCATTTGGTGAAATAGTCTATAGCTACCAAGATGAAGCGATGTCCGTTGGACGCTTTTGGCTCGATCATTCCGATCATGTCGATTCCCCACATGGAGAAAGGCCATGGGGAAGAGAGTATGTTGAGAAGAGATGGTGGCACATGAGTTTTATCGGCGTAGATCTGACATTTGTGACACTTCTTTGCGTACTGGTAGCAATCTGACTCCATCGTCAGCCAATAATATCCTGCTCTCAGTATTTTCCTTGTCATGGTATGTCCATTGGTGTGAGTACCAAAGGAACCTTCATGTATTTCTCTCATGAGTATTTCTGCTTCTTTTCTGTCAACGCATCTGAGCAGAACCATGTCGAAGTTTCTCTTGTACAGAACATCTTCATTCAGGAAGAATCTGCAGGCTAACTTTCTCAAAGTCTTCCTATCTTTCTTTGACGCCCCAAGAGGGTACTCTTGCTTTTGAAGAAAGTTCTTGATGTCGTGATACCACGGTTTGTCGTCGATGATTGCTTCTACTGTGAAAACATGAGCGGGCCTATCCAGGCGCATAACATCGATCTGAGGAATGTCATTCCAATGATTTATCCTAATCATGGAAGAGAGTGTGGCTAATGCATCAGCCAAATTGTTTTCTTCACGAGGAATGTGATGAAAATCTACCCTGTCGAAGAATGGTAACAATCTTCTTGCGTAGTCTTTGTAAGGGATTAGCCCAGGTTGGCGTGTTTCCCATTCTCCTTTGATTTGATTGATGACCAAAGCAGAATCTCCATATACATCCAAGTGTTTGATTCTTAGATCCATGGCTTCTTCGAGACCCATGATGCAAGCTTCATATTCGGCCTCATTGTTTGTGCATTTGAAAGTTAATCTGGCAGTAAATGGAATATGGGTACCCTGAGGTGTAACAATGATTGCCCCAATTCCTCGTCCATAAACATTGACAGCTCCGTCAAAGATTAAGCCCCACTAGGATCCTATCTCAGGTCCTTCGTCTGGTAGTGGCTCATCGCAATCCTTCATCTTGAGGTACATGACGTCCTCGTCCGGAAAGTCGAAACTGGTTGATTCATGACCATTGAGCGGGT